>NC_091365.1:2840000-2857500 GCF_038502225.1 Cherax quadricarinatus
TAGATAGTAATGGGATTGTCCTGGTTGGGGGATTTATCATCTTCAGTTTTGTGTATATATCAACTCGCCAACCAGAATAATCTTGGATTTCTGGGCTCACTGTTCCACTATAAGCAAGAGGGATGGTCTGTTGGGTTTATTTTTCAAGAGCTCTCAGAATCAGCAGTTTTTTAATTAACATCAGTATTTTACCTCTTAGCCTTACCTAAAACATGATGGTGCTTGATATGGCACAGAAATATTGCTTAGCGAGTGATCAAATGTGTGTTAAAGAAATGAGCATCCCCCATTTCTGTCTGGCTTCTGTTCATTATTACTTGCTGTTTACCAAACTTTCATCACATTTTCATAGCTGTTTTGCTAATATTAAGCAACAATTGTGATGTAATTTAGGGTCAAGTATTTAAAATTTCGCATATTCTGAAGACCAAACCTAAATTTCTAATTATCCAAGGAATCCAGTTACAAATTTACGATGGTCCACTATAATACGAAAGCCTAACCAAGGTGTGTAGTGTCCAGTAAATCCATTGGAAAAAATCAAAAGCAGTGTATGACTGGTCTTGATCTGGTGGCAACTGCCAGACCACAAGTTATATCCATACAATATATTATTCACTTACTTTATATTCTAATGGCTTTAATATTGAAATTCTGTAAGAAATCTCCATCAAACCTGTGATAAGGCTTATAAGGGTGAGAAGATAAAGGGGAAGACTACCACATTTTGCTCCAACATGCATTTAAGCCTATCGTCGTTGGTGAGTATTTTTGTTTAATCCTCGTCTTGATTTTAACCAAATTGCATCTCCACCCACACAATGTAAGTCTGAAAAGTATTTTCAGATGTAGATACTGCATTTCGTTTAGCAATTGGATTTTGTGGAAAGCATATGTATGTTAGGGCGAGGAGTAACACCTATAATTTGTTAAAAAGCCTAGAATGTTTTTCTCCTTTTTGTAGGATCTGAGCGAATCTTTGTAATAAAAGGTAATTATTTAATTAATATAAATCATAAATGAATACTACATTCATTTTATAATTTAAAATTGTTTCAGGTTTTTCTGTGACTGTGGTGCAGGGACATTAAATAACCAGTGCCAGCTACAGGGAGAGCCAACTCAAGATACAGATACTCTGTATGACTCGGCCGCTCCAATTGAATCCCAGTCGCTCATGGCGGAAGTCTAACTACCGCCCAAAAACCGCTTAGCTATGTCAAAAGTGTCTACGTAGAATCAACCTCAGATACCCACCAGCCTTCTGATCTATAACCAGTATTTAGAACAGCAGGATTAGTGTCAGTGTGCACTGTACTTGTGGCCAAACTTGAAGTATTGGCAATTTAAGGTTAATAAAAACACATACCCACCTTCTGTACTGTGATTTGTCCACATCAATACATAGCCTTATACTGGATTATATTTCTATTTACTATGACTTATATGTGGACTTTAAAAAAGTGATTGTGGACACCTGTACAGTTCATGAAAAGTAGACCCAAAGTGGCTTTTTATCAAAAGTGCATTAAGTGTAATGGAGGGTGATATGGAACAAAACTCCTGTATTGAAAAATGTTAAGTGGCCTGATTTGATCCTGCTCCATCTTTACAATTATCCTCATTTTTTACATAAGCGTGATGTGTATCACATCAATTTTATGGAATGGCAACACCAGGTAGTTGTCAAAACATTTCCTGCACAAGATGAAAATTATTTTGTAGGTCAGTATTGTTAATATACATTGCACAGGGAAACTACTGTGGATAAATGCTTGTTTTCATTGTTAGTACACACTTGCTATAGAGATAACCAGAAATTGGCACAAAACCATAACCTTTGAAGCACAAGAATGGTTGTTCTCCAGCTAGAAGACTGTGCGTGTTTCCACTAGTACCAGTGATGTACATAAATGCTGTTTGGGATGTGTGAGGGCTTTGTAAATATGTGTTGAATGCAGGAAAACTAGCCTAGATACAGCTAATGAGGGTCAATTTGCAGTGTTATGATTGAGTACAGTTCGTAATTAGAGTTTAAGCTGTTAAGATTTTTATATATTACAATAATGATGACAAAACCAATATGCAGTAATTGTAGTTGTTTCTGATCACTTCCTGTGTTCTGTTTTGAAGATCTGTTGTATTTTTTTGCATGTGAAGTTTAGTTGCATTTATAATGTATTTGTGACATATAAGGATATTTGTTGTCTCAATTTTGTTAAGATTTTATACTGAATTGGAACACTACAGATAACTGTGATTAAAACCAAAATAAGCCTAATGTTACTGCTTACACCCTGGGAGGGGCCAAGAAAATACACCAATGGCATCATTTCCCATTGCAGTAAAATTATTTTCCTGCAGAATGTAGTATTGGTATGATATTTGTGCAGCTTTGTGAAGATGGATTTAGATAGTGCCTTTATTTTTGCATTCATAGGTAGCATGTCCGACCACAGTGTCTGAATCCATTGTGATCCCATCATTCCCTGCAGTACATGGCCACAAAATTTTTCCTTCCATAATTCAATATAAACGTTCTTTTCTGCCCATGCTTGCACCAACACCCTTGACTGCTATATTTTTACCTACATTTTCTTGCTATATCACTCATTGACTTAAATTTGAATATATTGTTAACCTTTCCCTTGCAGTATAAAACTCGGCACTGTGTTCTTTGTGACTCCACCTATGTATCTCCATCCTATGAACCTAGGGATGAGCAGTATAAGTTGACACAACTTTAAATGCGTTCCTTATGACACTATATTCATGTGTCCTTCATATAGTCCTTGTTATACAACCTCAATATTCCTTGTGGCTCCTGTGATATGGAGTCCAACATCAAAATAACCTTTGCTGGTTTCCTGTAATGACTTCATGGACCGTGTGACGGCCTCGGTATGATATTTTCATAGGTCTTGTAATAAATATATTAATGCCTGACTCTGTTTTCCCTGTCACACTGTTCCCTTCCCTTTGTCCCTGTGACACACCATACCTCAATACCCCCTCCTTGTTGTCCCTATCACACAGCTGTAAAAATTCCTCCCATGTTTTGTATGGAATCTTCCTATATAGAAGTAGCGATGTTACTGTTGCTCAATGTGCCATATGTGTGTTTTAGTTTTTTCATATAGTTTAGAGTTCAAAATGGTATATGCATATGTGCCAGAAAGTTGAAAGAATGAATTGAGAGATGTGTAATCAACTGATCTATAAATCATAAAAGCCCAGAGAAGATACTCATGTTAAGTGTGTTTGGTTTGAGTATGTGTGAATGACATTAACAATGACGTAATATATTTTGATTGCCTTTGGTTTATAAGGCATATTGCTATCAGACGCATTCTAATTTCTTTTTAATTAGGAATTATCTAGTGCACAGTAAGAATATGTAATGCTTTATCACAATGAAGTGTTACCTTAGTGTTCAAGTGTGCTTCCATAATAATTGTAATTGGGCTCCCCCTTCCATTCAACTAAGTACATATTAGCACCACTTTGTGTACATCAAAGAATTGACACTTGAAAAGAATTGAGGAGGGGGCCTTACCTAATAAAGCCACTAAACCTGTGAAGAGATTGGAGGCAGACAGTTGTAACTTCATCTATATTATTTTTCCCCTTCTTCTTTCTCACTTTTAGACAGATTGTATGCTGGTTATGTGTTTGCTTCTGCAATAGATTTCTTATGCCAGAACAGAGATTTGTATTCGTTTTAGGATGCACATCTTCTAATTCATGTGTACTTAGTGTGCAGTTGTAGGACTGGTGTAACTGTGACAGGTAAAGATACGAGCAAGATAGTAATGGTTTTTGTATCTTATTGTATCGAGGGGGGGGGGAAATGCCATCCACATTGTTTGAAATTTTATATATTTTTAGTGGGAACCTTTGGGAATGGATGAAAAACTGGCTTAAAGGTAAATAGCTGTATACTGTATTATAGATCTCTCATAAAATTGAGCGTGAAAGCTTTTCTATTTTGACAGTTCGTAATCAAAATAACAGTTTACTGCTAGTTTCGTATATTTACTTGACACAAACAAATGTGCGTATCCTTCTTAATATGCCTATGAGTGAATTATGTGTAAGTAATTACCAGTGGCTAGGTATAATGGAACTGGTATTTTATCATACATCTTTCAGAAAAACACAAAGAAAATAGTTTCTATTTTCCTGGGCATAGAGAGTGAGGGTTGGGAAGATAAATGCTGTTATTTGCATCTTCAGCTCGGCTAATGCTCAGTTGTGACTTATGTAAGAGTATGATTGCTTAATATTGCATCATAAGCATATAAACAAAATAAAGTATAAAATATACAAATGTAACTCATGGGTTGCTACATAAATCACAACAGAAACTAAGTTGGGCTGCAGGATGAAGAAACGTGTACCCAGGTCTTATTGTACCTCCAGCTGAAATTTTGTAAGACTCCTTGAGTAAATAGTTACTAGTTAATTGGAAAATGGCGTGTTTTTTACACTTTGATAGTGATGCAAAGAAGTATATATTATATATATATATATATATAAATATATATATGAGTTCACAAGTTTTCAACACTCAAGTGCAGTTTGTAAGTAGTGCATTAGATTGTGCGCTGTTGTATCTCGGCATCACATCCCACTTTGACCTGTATAGCCTTGAAGTGAAATATTCAACATAGGGGTAATATTGTAAGTACATATTGCCAGGCTTATATATCTGGCAGATACTTTTTAGGTGACAAGAAATACATAAAACACACAACTTACTGCTGTGATGTATGCCCAACTTGTAAAGAAAACTTATTTTATAGTCACTGACATGACAGGCTATGTTATAAGCATTGTCATCATTTTTAATGTAGGCATGGAGTGGTTTTTGTATTACCCAGGTCTCATATTCCACATATCGATGTAGCATTCATATTTGCTCCAAGGTAAAAAAAAAAAAATGCAGGTCAAAATACTGCCTTCCCAGGACTATCTGTGAGGCCTTGTAAAATAGAAGTACTGCAGAGGTCCCCAGATGGTATAGGGTAATGAAAGGGATGTGGGTACCGCACCTTTTCCAGTGTGTGATGCAGAGGGGTAATGTATGATGTGCACTGTATAAAAGGGCCTAGAAATGTATATACAATAAATTCCTAAACTCTAAAATTGTTTAAATATCTAAAAGGAAATCAAACACTTTTTAAACTATAAACTAATTCAGTAAATGCAGAACTATCTTTATAGTATTGAAATGTAAAAGAAAAAAATTGCACTTTCCATCCTTTACAAGGAGTGGTCCCAAATTGTAGCAGAGGGGCTTTTGATCAGAGAAATTAAAATTCTTCTCCTTTTCCTCGGATCAAATCTAAATATTCCAATTCTCCCACTTTTTCCATTTGGCTGAATTCAAGGGGAAACTGGACAAGTTCCTTAAATTAGTTCCTGACCAGCTGGGCTGTAGTTTGTTGCACTGTGGCCAGCAGTACCAGTCTAGTTGATCAGTTCTTGATCCACTTGAAGGCTTGGTCTGGGACTAGGCCATGGGGGCATTAATCTTTGAAAGCATCTTTTAAGTATCTCTACAGGGAGTATTTAGGAAATGACTGGACAAATTTCTTTTCCCTCCAGCCAACAAACCCAACATAGGAAATCTGTGTTTGTGTTAGTACGGAACTTTGACTTCCGTTGGCCAAACTACCGTGTTCCATGGCATGAGGGGTGGATGCGTATTGTCACTACAAAACGCAGGCCAGGTTGCCATTCTGCATTACCCCCTGTGGGTTCGGCGCTTCCCCGTGAATATGAGACTTAAATCCCTTAGTGGGAGGTGCTGGTGAAGGGCTCTTGGTCTGAGGAATTAGAGCTACCCTCCCCTTTGATCAAGCCTGACTGACTCCTCTTCCCAAGGTACTAGATGAATATAATGGCTTTAATGCTACCCCATGAATATAATCTAGAGATTCCTTGATACCATTGATGGCTCTTAATACAAGGAAATGTAATTACTTTCCCTTAGATTAAAGATGAATACCTCATTTGCAGGCTCTATACAACCCCAGGCTTCATGACCCTTGTCGGTTTATGGTTTAGGGAATTGAGCCCGCATGCCTTCCGCCCACATGTGCTGTATAATCTCTATTTCTATTATTACACTAAAACCTCTTCATGTGGAGACCTTTTTGTAGGTGAAGGGCTCTTGACCTAAGAAGTTTTCCAAGGGAGGTACCTACATGTCAGTAAAGGGTTCTTGATCTCCCAGGAACCAGACTAAATCTTCCTTGGATCAACCCCTCAAGGGAGATTCCTTGATGCTGGCAAGGGGCTCTTGATCTAGGGAATTGGATCTGTGCTCCGGTTCCCTGAACTGAGCCTGAATACCTTCCATCCCCCCCACTTGTGCTGTATAATCCTATGGGTTTAGCACTTCCCTGTGATTATAATATTCTTTTTTATTATAATAATAATGTGATTATAAATAATCCCTTGGATCAAAACTGCTGTATAGCCCTTGTGGCTTAGCGCTACTTTTGATAATAATAATTGAATCAAAACTGAATGCCTCCCATTCTCCAGGTGCTATATGATCCCTACAGGTTTAGCACTTCCCTGTGAGGAAAAATAATGAACAATTTCCTCTGACAAAACATGAATTGGAACTGTGTCCTTCACCCAAGAAATAACCCCTCATACGGTGGGCCTTAGTTACTAACGGAGGACCAGGAAAATGGTGCCAAACTACGAAATTGTATCAAACTTTTATTGTAATTCTGACCCCTCAAAGGAGGTTCCTTGATGCTGGTGAGGGCTCTTGATATAGGGAATTTGATCTGTGCTCCAGTTCACTGAATTAAGCCTGATTGCCTTCCATCCATCCTCCCCCCCTCCCCAGGCGCTATATAATCCTTACCGGTTTAGCGCTCCAACTAATCCTGACTCCTCAAGTGAGGTGCCTTGACGCTGCTGGGGGGCTCTTGATCTAAGGAACTAGGCCTATACTTACCTTCCTTGGATTGAGTCTAAATGCCTCCCATACCCCCCAGATGCTATATGACTCCTGCGGGTTTAACGTTCCCACATGACTTATAACAATAATGAAAAACTTTTATCATTTTTTTTATGCTCTACTGATGATTTTTCAAAAAACTTGAAGCTCGATAAAAGTCAAATGATAAAGCTGTGCTAAAAGATTAATAAAGTTTACTGATAAAGCCTGATACAGCTTAACTGAAAAAAAAGGAATTAGTGCTTTCTTCCCCCTTGGATCAAACCTGATTACCTCCCATTTCCTAAGCGCTACATGAATGGGTTTAGCGCTTCCCTATGAGAATAATAACGTCAAGATGCAGAATAAGTCACAATACAGATAACCTGCGGGTTTATCGCTTAGTTTTGATTATAATAGCAGCGCTGTATAGCCCTTGTGGCTTAGCGCTTCTGTTTTTTATAATAATAATAATAATAATTGATTATAATAATACACTTGAGAGAACAAATTTACGATGATATTTCGGTCGATCCAGGGCTATTGTCAGATCACAAAAAATAAAACCAAAACTTCTGTGGAATTTTTTTACATAATTTCCTAAATGTAGAACATATGAATAATACAATAATTGTGTAATAAAAATATGATGCTGGTAAGTGGTAATACAAAGTTCTTGGTACTAATAGTTATATTTTTGTGTACCCAGCAAGTAAACCAAAATAAAATACAATCCACAACTCGGCAGGAGATACAACATTTCCCTAATGAAAAGCAGCGGCGCCACGAGTACGCTAAGAGACAATACAGTAAGTGTCAAGGGCCCAAGGCTGTTCAACTGCCTCCCAGCATACATAACACCCCTGGTTGTCTTTAAGAAGGTACTGGACAGGCACCTAAAGTCAGTACCTGATCAACCGGGCTGTGGTTCGTACGTCGGTTTACGTGTGGCCAGCATTAACAGCCTGATCCACCACGAGACCTGGTCATGGAACGAGCCACGGGGGCGTTGACCCCCGAAACCCCCTTCAGGCATAGGGTAAACCACCAGGAACTTCAACATAGTATTAACAAAGTTTCTGGTGGGCAAAAGTTTCCAAATATTGCACATGTGTAGTATTTACACATAAGACGACATATATGTATATATGAATTAAAAAGGACACCAATGGAAATAAGTCACTTTGTTACACTATGGGTATGGTATTACCATATGTTGGGTTACCATAGACTAAATCTACATTATGTATTATGCGTGTGGCACTAATATTGTGCCCTCTAACCACTGTAAAAAAAAAAACTATACATGTTATTTACCTAAATACCTAAATTAAAAAAAAAATACTCAACTCTCGCTCTTTTCAATTATTGCATAAATTCGCAAAATTTGTATCTAGACAAACTAAAACTAAACTGAATCTTCCTCTCGGTTAAATACATCAGTATTTTAAGTTCGAAATCCTTCAGGAAAGCTATTTCTATTACTCGGAAAAAAATAACCAGACAATATTTGGAACAAAAATAACGAGTTATCATGTACACAGTACAATAACAATTTTACCCAGTCGAACTTCAAGTTTAATGCACCAACTTTGAAAGTTTTCATTCAGTCAGCAGTAATCTTCAAGTTATTGTACGTTAACTTATCAAGAAGAAAAACGGAAAATAAGAATTCCAACAACCACCATTGTTATCTTCATTCTGGGAATACTTAATTAAAAGTAACGTAATAATGTGAGTTACTGTGAGAGTGTGTGTGTTGTGTGAGTGTGACGTGTGGAAAGAGTCCTCTTTAGTGAACATATATCATGTTAGGTAAAGGACACAAGTGCAACTAATGATACATTTTATTGTGGCAACGTTTTGCTCTCCAGGAGCTAATGGAGAGCGAAACGTTGCTACAATAAACTGTCGCATTAGTTGCGCTTGTGTCCTTTTACTTAACATATTGTCGATGATTCTACCAACATTATTACAACATATCTTATGCACATGATCACCGATTACTTTCCATTCCCAGGAGCTGCACGACCCTGATAGGTTAAGCTCGTTCAGTGAATTAATACTCAAAGACCTTTTAGAAATCATATTCATGTATATTCGTGTACGAGTCCCAAAGCCTAGCAAAGGAGAAGCAGAGAGAGAGAGAGAGAGAGAGAGAGAGAGAGGAAAACAAGCCACCACAGATCTAGAGATTATGGTATTGATGGGAAGTGAGAGAGCCCGTGTGGGTAGAGATGCTGGGGGCGCCTCAACCCGGTTTATTTGTGGCTCGAGACGGTGATGAAAAACCAGTGGTGGTTCGTGGGAGGGAAAAGCTGACGATGAATCTTGCGTGAGTGTGGTGGGTAAACTGCCTGATATTATGAGTCCTGTGAGTGAGGTAGGAAAACTAGCTGGCAGAAGTTCTGTGAATGTTATAGGAAAACTAGCTGGCAGAAGTTCTGTGAATGTTATGGGTAAACTAGCTGGCAGAAGTTCTGTGAATGTTATAGGTAAACTAGCTGGCAGAAGTTCTGTGAATGTTATGGGTAAACTAGCTAGCAGAAGTTCTGTGAATGTTATAGGAAAACTAGGTGGCAGAAGTTCTGTGAATGTTATAGGTAAACTAGCTGGCAGAAGTTCTGTGAATGTTATGGGTAAACTAGCTGGCAGAAGTGTGAGTGTTGTGAATAAACTAGCTAGCAGCAGTTCTGTGTGTGTTGTGAGTAAACTAGCTAGCAGCAGTTTTGTGAGTGGTAGATAAACTGACTGACAGTATGAGTCTTGCGTAAGTATGATGAGTAAACTGGCTGACAGTATAAATCCTGTGTGAGTATAGTGGGTAAACTGGCTGATAATATAAGTGCTCTGTGATATGGTGGGCAGAGTAACGGAGCACTGGGAAGAGAGGCAGGGTATGGCACATCATTCAGAGACCTAAGGACACAGTTTAATTATTAAGTAAATGTTTACATGCGCGAGCCTTAATAGAGATTAAAGCTGTAATTGGTTCATCACTTTAAATAGTTCATTTGTGGTTAGTGCCAGAGATGCCCTTAGACATGTGTGAGGTGAGAGGGAGGACAGGTGGGGGCTCGGGGAGGGGGGGAGGTTGAGAAAGACGGGAAGAATTAGTTATACATTTGCTATTTTGTTCTTCAAAGTAACTTCAAATTATAACAGAGACTGGTGCTATTAAACTCATAGGGGTTTAACACTTTCTTGTGAATGTTATAATAATACCTAATAGACATTTACGTATAAAAAAAAAGACAACACGTACAACAGGCCCGATGGCCTGGTGGCTAAAGCTCCCGCTTCACACACGGAGGGCCCGGGTTCACCCGGGCGGGTGGAAACATTCGACACGTTTCCTTACACCTGTTGTCCTGTTCACCTAGCAGCAAATAGGTACCTGGGTGTTAGTCGACTGGTGTGGGTCGCATCCTGGGGGACAAGATTAAGGACCCCAATGGAAATAAGTTAGACAGTCCTCGATGACGCACTGACTTTCTTGGGTTATCCTGGGTGGCTAACCCTCCGGGGTTAAAAATCCGAACGAAAATCTTAACCCTACTCACTATTCACGAGGGCAAACATTCACTATATGGCAAGTCAGGAAAAAATATTTCACTGTACATACATCATTTATGTGTGCACGCACGCACACGCAAACGCGCGCGCGCACACATACACACACACACAGGAGCTGTGTATCGACCCCTGCAACCACAATTAGGTGAGTACACACACACACACTCACACACACATACGAGGGGAGGTTAAGGGAAATCAACCTGACGACACTGGAGGACAGGAGAGATAGGGGGGACATGATAACGACATACAAAATACTGAGAGGAATTGACAAGGTGGACAAAGACAGGATGTTCCAGAGATTGGACACAGTAACAAGGGGACACAGTTGGAAGCTGAAGACACAGATGAATCACAGGGATGTTAGGAAGTATTTCTTCAGCCACAGAGTAGTCAGTAAGTGGAATAGTTTGGGAAGCGATGTAGTGGAGGCAGGATCCATACATAGCTTTAAGCAGAGGTATGATAAAGCTCACGGCTCAGGGAGAGTGACCTAGTAGCGATCAGTGAAGAGGCGGGGCCAGGAGCTCGGACTCGACCCCCGCAACCTCAACTAGGTGAGTACAACTAGGTGAGTACACACAAACACATACATAGCTTTAAGACGAGGTATGACAAAGCTCAGGGAGCAGAGAGGACCTAGTAGCAATCAGTGAATAGGCGGGGCCAGGAGCTGAGTCTCGACCCCTGCAACCACAATTAGGCGAGTACAATTAGGTGAGTACACACACACACACACACACATCTGGGTCCTGAAAGAGGGAGCAGAGGCGCTATGTATACCGCTAACAACAATCTTCAACACATTCATCAAAACAGGGCGACTACCTGAGGTATGGAATACAGCAAATGTAGTCCCAGTTTTTAAAAAGGGAGACGGACATTAAGCATTAAACTACAGATCAGTGTCACTGACATGTATAGTATAGTATGGAACTTCGTGGAGAAGATTATCAGAAGAGTGGTGGAGCACCTAGAAAGGAATGAGCTTATCAGCGACAACCAGCACGGTTTCAGGGACGGGAAATCCTGGGTCACAGACCCACTGGAGTTCTATGACAGGATGACAGGAGTAAGACAAGAGAGAGAGGAGTGGGTAGAGTGCGTTTTCTTGGACTGTAAGAAGGAGTTTGACAGTTCCACACAAGAGATTAATGCAAAAGCTGGAGGACCAGGCAGGGATAACAGGGAAGGCACCGCAATGGATCAGGGAATATCTGTCGGGAAGACAGCAGCAATTCATGGTACGTGACGAGGTGCCAAAGTGCGCGCCTGTGACGATGGGGGTTCCACAAGGGTCAGTCCTAGGACCGGAGCTGTTTCTGATATATGTTAACGACATGACGGAAGGAATAAACTCAGAAATGTCCCTGTTTGCAGATGATGTGAAGCTGATGAGAACTCAAATGGACGGGGACCAGGAAGAACTACAAAGGGAACTGTACAGGCTGCAGGCCTGGTCCAGAAACTGGCTCCTGGAGTTCACCCTAAGTGCAAAGTCGTGAAGATTGGGGAAGGGCAAAGAAGACAGCAGACGGAGTACAGTCTAGGGGACCAGAGATTACAAACCTCACTCAAAGAAAAGAATCTTGGGGTGAGTATAACACCGGGCACATCTGAGCTCACATCAACCAAATAACTGCTGCAGCATACGGGCGCCTAGCAAACCTAAGAACAGCATTCCGACAACTCAATAAGGAATCGTTCAGGACCTTGTTCACCGTGCACGTTAGGCCTATACTGGAGTATGCAGCACCAGTTTGGAACCCACACCTAGCCAAGCACTTAAGGAAATTAGAGAAAGTGCAAAGGTTTGCAACAAGACAAGTCCCGGAGAGGTTAAGGGAAATTGACCTGACGACACTGGAGGACAGGAGAGATAGGGGGGATATGATAACGATATATAAAATACTGAGGAATCGACAAGGTGGATAGAGACAGGATGCTCCAGAGATGGGATACAGCAACAAGGGGTCACAGTTGGAAGTTAAAGACTCAGATGAATTACAGGGATGTTAGGAAGTATTTATTCAGTCACAGAGTTGTCAGTAAGTGGAATAGTGGATGTAGTGAAGTGATATAGTGGAAGCAGGATTCATACATAGCTCTAAGAAGAGGTATGACAAAGCTCATGAAGCAGGAAGAGTGACCTAGTAGCGGCCAGTGAAAAGACGGGGCCAGGAGTTATGAATCGACCCCTGCAAGCACAACTAGGTGAGCACACACACACACGAGTGGTGAGTCACCAATAAAGGAGTGGGTTCATAAACAAGAATCAGCACGGCTTTAGAGATGGTAAATCCTGTCTGACAAACCGACTATAGTCCTACGACAAGGTAACATAAGTGAGGCAGGAAAGAGAGAGAGAGGCATGACTGCATTGCATATTTTTGGAGTGTAAGAATACCATTCACACAAGAGACTGTGACAAAAAAGTAGAGGCGCTGGCAAGAATAACAGGGAAAGGTCTATAATGAAACAGCAAGTGATTGTTTAGGGTGTCGGCATGGGTGTTTAATGAGGAGTGATGTTCTACAAGTCAGTACTGGAACCGGTACCATTTCTTATGTACGTGAACATGACTTGAAGAAATATAGCCAGTGGTATCCTGTTTGCGGATGATCTACTCACCTATTTGTAATCACCTGTTTGTGATTGCAGAGGTCGATTCGCAGCTCCTGGCCCCGCCTCTTCGCTGTTCGCTACTAGGGCCACTCTCCATGCTCCACGAGCTGTGGGTCATCATATGACTAAGACCCGCGTCAGGAAACAGTTGTCCTGTTTCCTGGCAAACCTTACCCTACCCTCTCTTCTACAGTCTTCAGAGTATGTCCCTGTAATGTATTGATAAAGCCACTGGATGGCGAAGCATCTACAAAATAAAACCCCTCATGGAAGGTTCCTTGATGTTGGTGAGGGGCTCTTGATTTAGGGAATTGGAACTGTGCTCCAGTTCCCCGAATTAAGCCTGAATGCCTTCCACATCCCCCACCCCGGGCGCTGTATAATCCTACGGGTTTAGCGCTTCCCCTTTGATTATAATAATAATAATAATACAAAATAAAAATACCCAGATGCTGTATACTTGTTTAATTTACCACTACTTCTCTAGTTGGTGACACTTCTATACTACCATTACAGTGAAGCGTTATCTGACCTATGTCCCATCCATTTCGACCTTGGTTTCTAACCCCGCCCCTATTCTAGGTCCTCGTTTGTCTCTTGGTTCTGCCATCTCTGTCATCCGTTTAAAAATTAATTTTATTCATGCTGTTCAAGGTTAATTATGCTGTAGACTAGGTATTATCACGCTGCTGCTGCTGGGAGCCACTGTTTGTGAGATGAAAGTTAGTAATTTGTCGTGCCAGACAACAGGAGTGGGCTAGACGCCACTGCGTCTAGAAGGCGCAAGGCATAAAAGTTGTGATTATACCGGATTGTGTAAGACCTGAACAAGACACAGTAAATCAGTATAGGACATGAACTTTCAGCGAAGTGCATCTTTCACCGTCTATACACTACTGGAGCTGCTATACACATAAAACTTCACTTTTGAAGGGAAAAATCATAAAACCTGGCAGTCATTCTTTGACCCAAGACGAACACTTCTTTATGAATCCTTGTCAGCAGCTGTCCCTGGGATCTGTGGTAGCCATTTCAAAAATGGTAGAAATCGATTTTGTTTAACTTTAATTTACTGCTAAATAGTTTCTAATTTGATGTGTATGTTAAACTTTTATGTGAAATAATATGTAGCCTATCCATTGGTGATCATGAATTATCTTTAGATTTTCGATGTTTCAGTGCCAAGGTCAATGCAGACCATGTCAAGATCATTGTGAGGCGTCAACACATCTTCTCTAAAGGACGAGGGAAATGCTGTCTTCTGCAGCGCTGAGTTTCCAATTGCATGAGGCTTTGTAGGGCGATGAGGCTTCACACCTGGATGCAACTGACGCCGACCAGTATGGAGATGATGAGAAATTCCCAGATCATCCCCAGGAGATGGAGTTGTCATGAATAAAAATCACAGTACATTGTATGGAATAATACCGAGCTGAAACAATATCGAGCTGAAACAATACCGATCTGGAACAATACCGATCTGGAACAATACCGAGTTGGAACATTACTGAGCTGGAACAATACTGAGCTGGAACAATACCGAGTCGGAACATTACTGAGCTGGAACAATACTGAGCTGGAACAATACCTAGCTGAAACAATACCGAGTTGGAACATTACTGAGCTGGAACAATACTGAGCTGGAACAATACCTAGCTGGAACAATACCTAGCTGGAACAATGCAGTAGCTGGGACAATGCAGTAGCTGGAATAATTCACAACTATTACAATTTGGAGAGGAAACTAAACGATTTTTCGGTCCGTCCTGAACCTTAGTTAACCATCGAGATTCAATAATGGTTTAGGACGGGCCGAAACGTCGTCTAAAGTTTCCTCTCCAAATCGTGGGTCATCTGTGAATTGCTATAATGTACTTAAAATCATGAGGAAACACTAAATATATAGAGACCATGCAGTGCCTGGGGAATGCGAGGTTACCAGATTTAATCCAGGGGAAGGGAGAGTAGCTTCAATTCATAGAATCAAGAGCCCTTCACCTTCAAGGGGATTAGTTGTGATGAGAGGAGCATCAGCTCGGCATTATTTCCCGTCGTGTCTTAATAGACTAAACTATCAGAGGTCTTATGAGAGACAAGCAGCAAGTCCGTCAAGGAAATCAAAATCACCTAGATAAATCAAATCTTATTGAAAAACAACTTTTCACTTAGTGGAAACTAGATCAAGTTATTTGAAAAAAAAAATTCATTGAGCGAAAGGTTTTCTTAATAAATTCTAGTTGTGTCTACGTTTTTTATTTACTAACAGTGACATTATTTTGGTAGACTAACAGTAGGAAAGCACCGCTAATGTGTTCACCACAATACAATAACCAGAGAGAAAGGCAGTGAAATAATATACCACAGTGACGTATGTTTCTACTGTGAAACAGTGGTAATGGATAGGCGGCACTCTGAGGCCTATCCGAACAAGCTATGTATATCTAACAATTATCCTATATCACTGATGCACATATCCACCAAACCCCATCAGTTACGTCCAGGAGACGCACTTGATAATGGCCCAAGAAGCATCAAAACATCATCTGAAGTTTTCTAACCTTCAACTCAAAGTAAACCTAAACGGAACGCAAATTTCTCATTTCACATTTGTTCTAGTAGAAAGAGTCACCTTGTTCTGCCTGGTACAGTCTCCAGATATACCAATATTCTGGCCGCCTACCCACACTTTGGAAGGAGTAAAAAAAAACAAGTCTTTTTCCGAATTGTTTAAGAATGTTTACATTAATTTTGCTGTTGTTTATTTTGTCTCTTAATGTTTCCCTGTTTAGTGATAATTTTAATTATGATTAAAAGGATATTAAATTAAAGGGTCTTTAATAAATATCGACTGTTTAATCATGTGGCACAGGAAATTTGATCTTGTGTATCAAGGCTGCAGTAGTGGCCGGCAGGGCCCGACGCCCACACCCACGCCCACACCCACGTCAAAAAACACAGACATCACCACCAGGTCACTCTGCCTCTCACTAGATCCTGTTCACTTCCTATTTCCTACCTCGACCTCTACACTTCTTGCTGCTGTAACCTATTTTCAACCCACAGTCTCTACACTTCTTGCTGTTGTAACCTATTTCCCACCCCGGTCTCTACACTTCTTGCTGCTGTAACCTATTTTCATCCCCATTCTCTACACTTCTCATTGCTGTAGCCTATTACCAGAGCCGGCCTCAGTATTTCCTGCTCCCTTCAAGGTGGGTGCCTTGAAGCTGATGAAGGGCTCTTGATCTAAGGAGCTAATGCTACCTCTCCCTTCCTGCAGTCAAACTTGATAACCTCCTCTTCCTATCCCTCTTATTTCTCGCGTTGTGTGACACGGTTTTAGCTCTTCCCTGTGAATATACAGCAATAATAATAAACTTTCTCTTATAATATATTTCCTGCCCTGACCTCTATTACTCAGTATGTCAGGCGTGTAGTGAGTATGTTAGCTGAGTAGTCAGCTGCATAGTATCTCAGCTGTGTAGTCAGATGAATGTACAAATAATTACTAGAACAAAGAAGTTTTCAAGAGAAAACGGGGTCAATTTCAACAAAACCGTGACAAAATAGCCAGGTTTTAATGACTAAGTAGACCTGCAGGACGCTGGCATCAAAGGAAATCCATGTAACTTGCTGTTATTTGCCCCATTATTTGTTAGTGGGTTTGCATTTGAGAAAGACTTGCCTAGTATGGGCCAGTAGGCCTGCTGCAGTGTCCCTCCTCTTTTATGCTCTTATGATATAATTACAGGTTGGTGATTTACGTGCCTGAGGGCAGTTGGTATCTCATATCTTGTATAAGTAAATACCATCTGCGTCGGCATGGGAATCGGGGCTAAGGTCAAGTAGATCATTAAAACAGATACCTCACAGCGAGGTACCGAAGATACTTGCTTGGGGTACACTGGTTGATATTGAGCGGCACACACACCGTGTTTCATTAAGATCTGCTATAAGAGATCGACCTTGTACATATAAAGTGGAGCCAGAAATGTCTGGTGCTTGTAGTTTTATTAAAAGTTACTGGTACCATACCTCGCCGAAGGTTTACCTGGAGTTTACCAGGAGAAGGTACCAGTAATATATCCAGCGCAACTACCACACAGCTGATTCTGGAATCGTTCAGCGACTGGTGCCACATAGTGGCACTTAACGTTGTCTCACTACCTCTCGTTGTATTCCAGTATCACTCCACCTCTTGTATGTCTCTACTTCTTTCTTCGTATATCAGTCTCCTTCTACCTCTAATTCTGCATGCCTCATTATTTTATTTCCTATCACAGATGGGAATTAAATAATGATAACAAACTACAAATTCTCCTTCACGGATGG
>NC_091365.1:2862500-3002500 GCF_038502225.1 Cherax quadricarinatus
GAGTGGTTGTTTTGCATATTCTGAAATCACCTGTTTACTGTGATCTTATTGAATATATATATATATATATATATATATATATATATATATATATATATATATATATATATACTTGATCTCTGAATCATTTTTTATTTTAAAGATATATTTGAATTGTTTTATTTTAAAAATCTGTGAGTTATTGTTAATTTTCAAATATCCCGTCGTATTTATTTTTGAAAACATTTAGAGAAAAAAAGAGAGTAGGCAAGAGAGGATGAGAGGAGGAGCATAAGAAAGAGGAGAGTAGGAAAGAGAGGAGGCGATGAGGAAAGAGAGAATAAGCAGGTAGGAAAGAAGAGGAGTGGATAGAGTAGGATAGAGGGGAAGATGAGAGCAGGATAGAGAAGCAAATAAAGAGGAGAGTAAGATAGAGCAAGAGTGATGAAGCTGGCCTGACAACAACACCACTGACGCAGTTAACGTTGCCCTTGCTTAAGGAAACATTGTCTTGCAAGACAATGTAACAAATAAAATTAATACTACAAGGAGCTTGTATCGTTTAAATATTAAAACAAGTGGATGTTATAAGTAGTATAACAGCGCCTGCAGGGAAGGATATCCACTACCTGCAGGTACCAAGGTTAAGCGTCCACAGGAGCATGCACAGGTCTAGGATATTTCATTACTGAGTTAATGAAGTACATAGTACTAGTGAACAACATGTGAGTTAAGGAGGAACTAATGTTAATCCGACACGATTAGGTGATTAAAGAATTACGTTAAAATATGCAAATTAAAGCTTCCCAAACATCAAGTTTCATTATCTCAACAAAATATATTTAATAGCAAGGCATTACAAAGTACCCCAGAAAATTTTGTACTTTTTTCTATATATTTTGTAAAACTGCCCGACTAAAAATAATTAATCACACTTAATCCTCTCTAACGCTGCTAAATTTTGTACTCTTGCATACACAGTTGCATCCTAATGACCTTCGTCTAATCGCTTTTATAATAATAATAATAATAATAATAATAATAATAATAATAATAATAATAATAATAATAATAATAATAATAATAATAATAATAATAATAATCTTTATTTCTAGATGTACAAAATATACAGGCCTAGCTGATATCAATGACATACTACCATATAGAAAGTCACTTGTTATGCAGAACATTTCGGGCAAATTAGGTCCGTTTTGTCCCAGGATGCGACTCACACCAATCGACTAACACCCAGGTACCTATTTTACTGATGGGTGAACATGAACAGCAGGTGTCTTAAGGAAACACGTCCTGTTTCCACCTGTACTGGGGATCGACCCCTGGACCTCAGTGTGTAAGCCGAGTGCTCTAGTAATCAAGCTAAGGGACACTATACTTAAACATCATAATTACCTTTTAATTTTCCTCGAGAAAGGCTAAGAATGTAATAATTAAAATTATTACAAAACGATGAGCCAATGTGAACTGTGAAAGTAATACTATATTAACATATGATAATAGCTCCATTGAAACTGGTGGTGCGATGTCCTATCTTGGGTATGTTTAGCGATATTAAACTGCTATTATTATGAGACAAAAACAGGAAGGATAGGTGTCTGTGTACTTCTGCTTCCAAATGAGTTCCTCTTCAGCAGATAGAGGTCGTAATATACAAAGCTAATCTTCAGTTTTTTTTTTATCTCCATGCCGGTGATGTTTCACCTTTCTCATGCACCAGCAACTATTATAATAAAATACTCAAAAGGCTTAAATCATGTTTATTCAGCACAATGAACGATTAACCACTCAGAATAGCATCACTAAATGTTTCTATAAATCACATAAACATATGTAGCATGGCCAAATCTAAATTCTTTGATCCTTTGGCGTACGGTCAATATACTTTGAATTTGATTATTACTTTAGAGTTACAGGATCGTGATAGTTATTTAATAGCTTTCAAAGAACTTTGGAAACATTTGTTCAATATAAAGTGATATGTCTGAATTATGGTTATTATCAGTGTTTAATCATACTGAAAATTTGTCTTTGTCATTCATTTAAGTTATCCTAGCTTCACAACTTATTAAACATTTTGTAATATCGAAGCAAGAATAAGCATTCTTATCTTACTCATCATGAAGAATATTCCGTCTCACCACCAGAGTTACCAGTACCATGGTCATGGTAGTGGTAGTCATGGTAGGGGGGTGGAGGTGATGGTGGTGGTCTACCTGCTACCTACCTCCAGGTAGCAGGTAGACCACCACCATCACCTCCACTACCCTACCATGACTACCACAACCAGCAATGCTATTACTACCACCGCTAACAACACATAAGAACATAAGAACGAAGGAACACTGCAGAAGGCCTACTGGCCCATGCGAGGCAGGTCCAAGTCTCCTACCGGCTTAAGCCAATGCACCCAACCTAGTCAGGTCAGGTCACATTGACTTAAGGGAGGAACACGGCAACCGACCTGGTAGCATAAGCTATCAGGTCCAACTCACACCCACCCACATCCACTCATGTATTTATCCAACCTATTTTTAAAGCTACACAACGTTCTGGCCTCTATAACTGTACTTCGGAGTTTGTTCCACTCATCCACAACTCTATTACCAAACCAGTACTTTCCTATATCCTTCCTGAATCTGAATTTTTCCAACTTAAAACCATTGCTGCGAGTCCTGTCTAGGCTAGATATTTTCAGCACATTATTTACATCCCCTTTATTTATTCCTGTCTTCCATTTATACACCTCAATCATATCCCCCCTAATTCTACGTCTTTCTAGAGTGTGCAGATTCAAGGCCCTTAGTCTATCCTCATAGGGAAGGTTTCTGATACATGGGATCAACTTTGTCATCTTCCTTTGTACATTTTCCAGGGCATTTATATCCATTCTGTAATACGGTGACCAAAACTGTGCAGCAAAATCTAAATGAGACCTAACCAAGGATGTATAGAGTTGAAGAACAACCTGAGGACTCCTATAATTTATGCTTCTTGATATGAAGCCAAGGATTCTATTAGCTTTATTGCGAACACTTATGCACTGTTGTCATGGTTTCAGATTACTGCTAACCAGAACTCCTAAATCTTTTTCGCAATCCGTAATATTAAGATCTACATTATTTAGTTTATATGTGGCATGGTTATTGTCCTGTCCAACATTTAGAACTTTGCATTTGTCTATATTAAACTGCATCTGCCACTTCTCCGACCACTGCATCAGTCTATTCAAATCTTGGCAATATAAACACAAATGCAGTATAATGTGATCCTTTATTGACTACGTTTCGCCCACACAGTGGGCTTTTTCAAGTCACAAACAGAACTACCTGGGGTGGAAGGAACGCGAGTATTTATAGTCCGGCTGAGGTCAGGTGAAGAATGCTGCATCTGATGATGACAACCTCAAATTCTACGACTTTAAGGGTGATGGACTGATTACATCGTCTTCACATCTCTTCTGTTCCTGCCTACTTTCTGTATTCGACTGAAGAAGCCTACTGTGTAGGCGAAACGTTTCGGAATAAAGTTGTCTAACTGTTGCATATGTGTCTTACCTAACAACCTGTCGGTATTATATACCATTTTGATGTTCATCTTGTCAGACACTGCAACACGTGGCATCTTGGTACAGAAAACACCTTGAACAAGCTTTTCAAGTGAGAAGGGTTGGATCTGAGAGGGACATGACCTCTCAGTTGCCTCTCACTACTACTATTACTACTACTACTACCCTGCACCTCTCCTTCCGACAGTATTTAAGTCTCCGCACTGTCGCTTGATCTTCAGATAGTTCCTGACTATGGAACTGAACTTCTCCAGGCCGAGGGACTGACAACCTCAAATTCTACGACTTTAAGGGTGATGGACTGATTACATCGTCTTCACATCTCTTCTGTTCCTGCCTACTTTCTGTATTCGACTGAAGAAGCCTACTGTGTAGGCGAAACGTTTCGGAATAAAGTTGTCTAACTGTTGCATATGCGTCTTACCTAACAACAAACAGAACTACCTGGGGTGGAAGGAACGCGAGTACTTATAGTCCGGCTGAGGTCAGGTGAAGAATGCTGCATCTGATGATGTACCGAGTTGGGTTGTAGAGTCTAAAAACCTGGGTAGCTTGGAAAGGAGACTGGACAAGTTTGTGAGCAGACCTTCTACAGTGTTCTTATGTGGGATAGCGATGAAGAAGTTTCTTGGCAAGTGGTTCAGCTATGTTATAGAAGCCACTATTCTGGTTGAAGTTGTCGGATATAGAAATAAGTGATGATTCCAGGATTCTTCGGTATTGAGTGTTGTCTTCTGTGGCGATAAGTCTTGAGTTTCTGTAGTTTATCAAGTGGTTGTGTGAATTACGGTGTTGTACGCAGGCATTCCTTGTGTCGTCAGACCTGCTTGCGTATTGGTGTTCTGAAATACGTGTTTGGAGGTCCCTTGATGTTTCGCCCACGTATAACTTGTTGCAGTCATTACAAGGGATTATGTATACCCCTGCAGAGGATGGAGGCTTGTCCTGCCTACTACTGGTGATGTCCTTGATGGTCGTGGTTGTGGAGGTAGATACTTGGAATGATGTTTTGGCAAAGATGTTGGAAACATGTTTGGCAATGGAGTTGGTGGGAAGGACTATGTATCTCTTCTCGGCAGTGTCTTCTCTGGGTGTGTTGAAGATGTTTAGTGCTCGCCGTCTGCAGTCTCTGATGAAGTGACGAGGATAGTGGAGTTTGGAAAATACCTGTTCAATTATAGTGCATTCTTCCTCAAGGAACTCGTTGCTGCAGATTCTGAGTGCACGCAGGAAGAAGCCTATAATTACACCACGTTTGGTTTTGGTGTCGTGGTGAGAGTAGAAGTGGAGAAGATCGTTTTGGTTGGTGGGTTTTCGATAGACTTTAAAACGAAGTTCGTGGTCAGCTTTGCAGAGTAGAACATCAAGGAAAGGAAGAGTGTTGTCGACCTCTTCTTCAAGTGTGAACTGGATTGAAGGCTCGACCTGGTTGAGCTTGTCTTGGAGAGCTTGAACGTTGAAGCGTTTAGGAGTTATGAGGAGAATGTCGTCAACATAACGGAGCCAGGTGACAGACGAAGGAATAATGGTGGAGAAACGTTCGGCTTCTAGATGTTCCATGTATAGGTTCGCTAGGACTGCACTGAGTGGCGAACCCATGGGTAGTCCAAAAGTCTGCTGAAAGAGGTGATTTTCAAAAGAGAAACACGTAAAGCCAACACATAGTTCAACCAGGTCGATGAAGTCGCTGGCTGGAATGGGAAGATCAAGTGAATCGTCAATTTTCTTGCGCAAGAGATCGATGGCTTGTTTAGTAGGTACTTTAGTGAATAGGGAAGTCACGTCAAGGCTGGAAAGTTTCTTGTTCCTGATGTTGATGTTGCGAATGCGATTGAGAAGATCACCTGAGTGTTTGAGATGTGCTGGACTGATAGTGCCCAAGAGTTTCGAGAGGTGTTTGGCGAGAATTCCTGAGAGCTTGTGGGGAGCACTGCCTATTCCCGAGGATATGGGCCTCAGTGGGATACCAGGCTTGTGAGTCTTTGGCAGGCCGTACATTCTGGCAGGTCTGGGGTTGCTGGGCATGGTGTGCAGAAGTTTCTTCCCTTGTTCTGAGCTCCTCAGAATGCGGCGAGTCCTTTGAAGAAAAGTTTTAGTAAGGTTGTCCACTTGGTTAGTTGTGAGAGGTTTGTAGGTATCTGGGTCATTAAGTAGATTGAGCATTTTGTTCCTGTAATCGTCAGTGTTCATGATAACAACACCACCTCCTTTATCAGCGGTGGTGACCCTGATGGTCGTGTCTTCTGCTAAACCTTTGAGTGCATTGATGTAACGTCGGGGTATGACTGGGGAGCTGCGTGTTGAGATGGCTGCTGAGATGATGCCTTGAAGATAGCCTTTTTGGAAGTCGGAGTCATTGTGTCTGTAGTTTTTGGCGATGAAATTGAGGTCTTGTTTTGGTTTCGTAATTCCTGTTGCGAATTTGAGGCCTAAGCTGAGGGCTTCAGTTTCTGTGGTTGACAGTGGACGAGATGAAAGATTTTGAATAATTTCAGGTCTTCCTAAACTTTTCCAATTACTATTATCACAGAGTGTTTGTAGTTTCCTAGTAAGTCTGATCTTCTGTTGAACATTCGCTGTGGTAACTCTGCTGCGAATGATTTCGGCGGTGCGTCTGTTCATGTTGCCCCGGAGTGTTGTGCCTAGTGTTCTGGCTTGGAGAAAAGCTTCCTTTGTCATACCCCGACGTTACATCAATGCACTCAAAGGTTCAGCAGAAGACACGACCATCAGGGTCACCACCGCTGATAAAGGAGGTGGTGTTGTTATCATGAACACTGACGATTACAGGAACAAAATGCTCAATCTACTTAATGACCCAGATACCTACAAACCTCTCACAACTAACCAAGTGGACAACCTTACTAAAACTTTTCTTCAAAGGACTCGCCGCATTCTGAGGAGCTCAGAACAAGGGAAGAAACTTCTGCACACCATGCCCAGCAACCCCAGACCTGCCAGAATGTACGGCCTGCCAAAGACTCACAAGCCTGGTATCCCACTGAGGCCCATATCCTCGGGAATAGGCAGTGCTCCCCACAAGCTCTCAGGAATTCTCGCCAAACACCTCTCGAAACTCTTGGGCACTATCAGTCCAGCACATCTCAAACACTCAGGTGATCTTCTCAATCGCATTCGCAACATCAACATCAGGAACAAGAAACTTTCCAGCCTTGACGTGACTTCCCTATTCACTAAAGTACCTACTAAACAAGCCATCGATCTCTTGCGCAAGAAAATTGACGATTCACTTGATCTTCCCATTCCAGCCAGCGACTTCATCGACCTGGTTGAACTATGTGTTGGCTTTACGTGTTTCTCTTTTGAAAATCACCTCTTTCAGCAGACTTTTGGACTACCCATGGGTTCGCCACTCAGTGCAGTCCTAGCGAACCTATACATGGAACATCTAGAAGCCGAACGTTTCTCCACCATTATTCCTTCGTCTGTCACCTGGCTCCGTTATGTTGACGACATTCTCCTCATAACTCCTAAACGCTTCAACGTTCAAGCTCTCCAAGACAAGCTCAACCAGGTCGAGCCTTCAATCCAGTTCACACTTGAAGAAGAGGTCGACAACACTCTTCCTTTCCTTGATGTTCTACTCTGCAAAGCTGACCACGAACTTCGTTTTAAAGTCTATCGAAAACCCACCAACCAAAACGATCTTCTCCACTTCTACTCTCACCACGACACCAAAACCAAACGTGGTGTAATTATAGGCTTCTTCCTGCGTGCACTCAGAATCTGCAGCAACGAGTTCCTTGAGGAAGAATGCACTATAATTGAACAGGTATTTTCCAAACTCCACTATCCTCGTCACTTCATCAGAGACTGCAGACGGCGAGCACTAAACATCTTCAACACACCCAGAGAAGACACTGCCGAGAAGAGATACATAGTCCTTCCCACCAACTCCATTGCCAAACATGTTTCCAACATCTTTGCCAAAACATCATTCCAAGTATCTACCTCCACAACCACGACCATCAAGGACATCACCAGTAGTAGGCAGGACAAGCCTCCATCCTCTGCAGGGGTATACATAATCCCTTGTAATGACTGCAACAAGTTATACGTGGGCGAAACCTCAAGGGACCTCCAAACACGTATTTCAGAACACCAATACGCAAGCAGGTCTGACGACACAAGGAATGCCTGCGTACAACACCGTAATTCAAACAACCACTTGATAAACTACAGAAACTCAAGACTTATCGCCACAGAAGACAACACTCAATACCGAAGAATCCTGGAATCATCACTTATTTCTATATCCGACAACTTCAACCAGAATAGTGGCTTCTATAACATAGCTGAACCACTTGCCAAGAAACTTCTTCATCGCTATCCCACATAAGAACACTGTAGAAGGTCTGCTCACAACTTGTCCAGTCTCCTTTCCAAGCTACCCAAGTTTTTAGACTCTACAACCCAACTCGGTACATCATCAGATGCAGCATTCTTCACCTGACCTCAGCCGGACTATAAATACTCGCGTTCCTTCCACCCCAGGTAGTTCTGTTTGTGACTTGACAAAGCCCACTGTGTGGGCGAAACGTAGTCAATAAAGGATCACATTATACTGCATTTGTGTTTATATTGCCATTGTGTCGGTATTTTATACCATTTATTTCTATTCAAATCTTACTGGAGTGCTCTAATGTCCTCGTCAGAATGAATTCGACGGCCTATTTTGGTGTCATCGGCAAACTTGCTGATGTCGCTCTTGATGCCCTCATCTATGTCGTTTATGTAGATTGTGAACAGCAGGGGGCCCAACACTGACCCCTTTGGAACACCGTTCGTGACGCTTCCCCACTCTGATTTCTCCCCATTTATGCAAACTCTCTGCTGCCTATTTGTCAACCATGCCTCTATCCAGGAAAAAATTTCTCCTCCTATTCCATGTGCCTTAATTTTCCTCAATAGTCTCTGATGTGGGACCCTGTCAAAAGCCTTACTGAAGTCCATATACACAATATCATATTCATTACCATGATCTACCTCCTCAAACACCTTAGTGAAAAAAGTTAATAAATTCATAACACCATGACTATCACCATTACCACCACCTCTACTACCTCTGAAACCACTACTATCACCACAACTACCACCACCGTACACTATGCCACCACATCACAACCAATATCACCACCATCACAACCAATACCACCACCTCCATGTTTACACTGGCATTATTGGACTACAAACTCGATTGACAATGCTGGTGATATATATATATATATATATATATATATATATATATATATATATATATATATATATATATATATATATATATATATATATATATATATATATGTATATATATATATATATATATATATATATATATATATATATATATATATATATATATATATATATATATATATATATATATATATATATATATATATATATATATATATATATATATATATATATATATATATATTTATGTGTGTGTATGTACTCACATATTTGTGGTTACAGGGGTCGATTCACAGCTCCTGGCCCCGCCTCTTCACTGGCTGCTACTGGGTCATTCTTCCCGCTCCATGAGCTTTATCATACCTCTTCTTAAAGCTATGTATGAATCCTGCCTCCACTACATCACTGCCCAGACTATTCTACTGTCTGACAACCCTGTGACTGAAGAAATATTTCCTAACATCCCTGTGATTCATCTGAGTCTTCAACTTTCAACTGTGACCCCTTGCGTGTGTGTGTGTGTGTGTGTGTGTGTGTGTGTGTGTGTGTGTGTGTGTGTGTGTGTGTGTGTGTGTGTGTGTGTGTGTGTGTGTGTGTGTGTGTGTGTGTGTGTGTGTGTGTGTGTGTGTGTGTGTGTGTGTGTGTGTGTGTGTGTGTGTGTGTGTGTGTGTACTCACCTATTTGTACTCACCTATTTGTGGTTGCAGGGGTCGAGTCCTAGCTCCTGGCCCCGCCTCTTCACCGGTTGCTACTAGACCCTCTCTCTCCCCGCTCCATGAGCTTTATCAAACCTCGTCTTAAAACTGTGTATGGTTCCTGCCTCCACTACGTCATTTTCTAGGCTATTCCACTGCCTTACAACTCTATGACTGAAGAAATACTTCCTACTATCTCTCTGACTCATTTGTGTCTTCAACTTCCAATTGTGGCCTCTTGTTTCTGTGTCCCCTCCCTGGAACATCCTGTCCTTGTCCACCTTGTCTATTCCACGCAGTATTTTATATGTCGTTATCATGTCTCCCCTGACCCTCCTGTCCTCCAGTGTCGTCAGGCCGATTTCCCTTAATCTTTCTTCATAGGACATTCCCCTTAGCTCTGGAACTAACCTTGTTGCAAACCTTTGTACTTTCTCTAGTTTCTTGACGTGCTTTATCAAGTGCGGGTTCCAAACAGGTGCTGCATACTCCAGTATGGGCCTGACATACACGGTGTACAGTGTCTTGAATGATTCCTTACTAAGGTGTCGGAATGCTGTTCTCAGGTTTGCCAGGCGCCCATATGCTGCAGCAGTTATCTGATTGATGTGTGCTTCCGGAGACATGCTCGGTGTTATACTCACCCCAAGATCTTTCTCCTTGAGTGAGGTTTGCAGTCTTTGGCCACCTAGCCTATACTCTGTCTGTGGTCTTCTGTGCCCTTCCCCTATCTTCATGACTTTGCATTTGGCAGGATTAAATTCGAGAAGCCATTTGCTGGACCAGGTGTCCAGTCTGTCCAGGTCTCTTTGAAGTCCTGCCTGGTCCTCATCAGATTTAATTCTCCTCATTAACTTCACATCATCTGCAAACAGGGACACTTCTGAGTCTAACCCTTCCGTCATGTCGTTCACATATACCAAAAATAGCACTGGTCCTAGGACCGACCCCTGTGGGACCCCGCTCGTCACAGGTGCCCACTGTGATACATCATTACGTACCATGACTCGTTGTTGCCTCCCTGTCAGGTATTCTCTGATCCATTGCAGTGCCCTTCCTGTTATATGCGCCTGATGCTCTAGCTTCTGCACTAATCTCTTGTGAGGAACTGTGTCAAAGGCCTTCTTGCAGTCCAAGAAGATGCAATCAACCCACCCCTCTCTCTCTTGTCTTACTTCTGTTATTTTATCATAAAACTCCAGAAGGTTTGTGACACAGGATTTGCCTTCCGTGAATCCGTGCTGGTTGGCATTTATACTCCTGTTCCGTTCCAGGTGCTCCACCACTCTCCTCCTGATAATCTTCTCCATAATTTTGCATACTATACACGTCAATGACACAGGTCTATAGTTTAGTGCCTCTTTTCTGTCTCCTTTTTTGAAAATGGGAACTACATTTGCTGTCTTCCATACCTCAGGTAGTTGCCCAGTTTCCAGGGATGTGTTGAAGATTGTGGTAAGTGGTACGCACAACATATCTGCTCCCTCTCTAAGGACCCATGGAGAGATGTTGTCCGGTCCCATTGCCTTTGAGGTATCGATGTCCCTTAGCAGTTTCTTCACCTCCTCCTCATCTGTATGTATGTCGTCCAACACTTGTTGGTGTATTCCTTGTTGGTGTCCCCATCTGGTCTGTCCCCCCAGAGTCCTTCCTGTCTCTACTGTAAATACTTCCTTAAATCTCGTGTTGAGCTCCTCACATACCTCTTGATCGTTTCTTGTGAGTTCCCCACCTTCTTTCCTCAGCCTTATCACCTGGTCCTTGACTGTTGTCTTCTTCCTAATGTGGCTATACAGCAGTTTCGGGTCAGATTTGACTTTCGATGCTATGTCGTTTTCATACTGTCTCTGGGCCTCCCTCCTTATCTGCGCATACTCGTTTCTGGCTCTTCTACTAATCTCCTTGTTTTCCTGGGTCCTATGCCTCCTGTACCTTTTCCATTCTCTGTTGCACTTAGCTTTTGCCTCCCTACACCTTCGGGTAAACCAAGGACTCGTCTTGGTCTTCCTATTATTTCTGTTTCCCTTGGGAACAAAACTTTCCTCTGCCTCCTTGCACTTTGTTGCCACATATTCCATCATCTCGTTTACTGTGTGTGTGTGTGTGTGTGTGTGTGTATGTGTGTGATCATGCCATGCACATTATAGGCTACACTAAACATTAAAACATATACAACATGCTTTTAATATAGTCATTCACAGTTACATTGATTAATGCTAATTTTTAAATGACATGACGAGGCTATAGTCTTGCGTGATGATCAAAATTAAAATATTAGCGGATACAGGTATAGAATAGTCATAAGATGCGTATATCAAAGGTAAAATACTCCAATATATATGTGAATAAGACACTATATGAGGTTTATGGCATATAATGAGAAAACATTTCGTCAACAAAGCACATAAACGCATTCTGTTTCTTATTTACATTGTAAGATTTCTATTACCGTTTATGCTAACTCCCAGACTGCCCAGAATACTTCTCCACATATTATTTTTGTCCTGAAATTTCCACAAACGTGGTTGATTTAGCCAGTAGCCAGAGTGAAGATACAACATCAGAAGCAACTAGTGCATGAATCTCCTGCAGCCTGCTAAACAAATAAATAAATTTCCCGTCTCTAAACAACGTCAGTGCTTACCAACCCAAAACTTCCTCGACTTTTATGTTCATATTTACTTCCTTTGAATATTCATCCACATCTCATGATTATAATGATAAATTCCAAAGACCGTTGTGTGTAGGTAGGTACTGTTTGGGTGCCATTGCTGAGGCCAGGTGTCAACCTTACTTTATTCTTCACCACAACTTTCTTAATGGGGCGCGTCTATGTAGCTGTTCTAACACTGACGCCATGGTCTTAATTACAAATTTAAACATAGTCTCTGAAACTGTCTATAAGTTCTTGACAACTAAAATATTAAACAACAGCTAAAATTGTCCGTTGTGTTAAAGGGAGAAAACCTATGAATTTGGTATTTTATACCGTGGTTATGAGTGATGAGGTTGTCGGGTGTACTAGAAATGGAAGAGACAGCTGAGGTAGAGGGAAGGCAGGGAAGCCTGGGAGCCACAAGGAAGAGAAAATAGCAATGACCCCCCCCCCACACCAACACCATATCCTACCCCATCTCCCTCCATCTCCACACAACATAACATGTTTATATTTGGATCCTCTACTTGGCTGGCCTACGATTCCACAGCTTCCCTAGGAATGAACCATACAAAGCTCTCAATGAACACTATTTCCAGCAAGTCACTTCTTCCTTAAAAGCTTCGGTTTTTCTTATTATGCATTTGCTGATCTTTTTATTGCTTCATGAACGCCTATCAAACAAACAGTATAGCTTGAATTTTATGAAATTTAATACAAGCTATATACATCAAATGTCCCTTCAAGGAGTGATGTGATGTTTGTGAGGAGCTCTTAACCCAAGGAACTGAAGCTAGCCTCCCCTTTCTTGGATCAAACATGATACCTCCTGGTCCTCAAGTGTTGTGTAAACTACTCAGATTTAGTACTCTTTCATTATATAAATCACAGAAAATGTATTTACACATTTGGAAGAAAGTTACACGTCCACAATGATTCAGCGTAAATGTATTTACATGTTTGGGAATAAAATGAATGAGAAGCATGTGAGGTATATTGCCTGGTGCGACGAGTCTTTTTATGTGTGAACCCCATCATAATATTTTAGGCTATGATCCGCGCTACTATATTTTGGTCCAGTTACTAACTCACTCATTATGCCCTAAGATTAATATCAGAGTAGTTTTTTGTGCACATATCCTGGGAGAAATATACCTCTCGGTCGAGATATAGATATATATATATATATATATATATATATATATATATATATATATATATATATATAAATAAATATATATATAAATAAAAAAAAAAAAAAATATATATATATATATATATATATATATATATAGGGAGATACCACCTCAGGAACTGTCCTGGGGACCCTCATCCTCAGAGAAAAGAATAAATTTGCTTCAGGGAAAACTCAAGGTTCTCCCTGAAGCTGTTTGAGAATTTTCTCCTACCACCCCCTATATTTCAAGTATGTTTTATTTAAAGACAAAATACATATACATATATAAACTCTAATCTCAGGCCGAAGGAAACTCGAACCTATGAATCTTGGGATAAAGAGCACAGTGCTCTGCTCAACGTACCACACTGGTCCAATACTTTGACATCCAGCCAACACTAGTCGTTTGGTCCGAAGTAGCCAGCCTTCAAGAAGGCAGCTTGGAGCTTTTTGTCTCACTCCCTGCGTACATCGACCAACGACAGGCGAACTATTCACAAACACTAATCTCAGGTCATAGTGTTTGTAAATGTATATGTTTGTGTTTGTGTGTATACACTGAAATACACACCTCTCGGTGTATATACAGAGATACATATCTCTAGGCTGAAAGCTGCGAGAAAATGTTTGCGGGAGAGACAGCCACACCTGTCAGAACATACATATACCTGGTGTATTGGCAGTCAAATACAAAGGGAGTAATATAAATAAAATAAAGATGATGTAATTAGCCATCACTTTCAGCAATTCCAAAATACCCTAAATACCTTCAAATATCTTTGGCAACGAATTAATTTTGTTTTTTGTTGACCATCGAGACAGCCACCAATGATATTGTTAACCATTTTGTGCCTCCCTGCTAACTACAAATAACCTTTAGGCTGATATATATTTCGATGCTTTCTCTCTCTCTCTCTCTCTCTCTCTCTCTCTCTCTCTCTGTATTAAATTGATAAAGGCAAAACGTTTCCATAATAAAGTTACCTCACGGTCCACAAGTTTATCTTTTTATAGATGTATGTCGACTCATAAATATTTACCACTAGGTGAACATACACTGAGATATACGCCTCAAGGTGTACGTACACTGACACATCTCTAAATGTATATATGATGTAATAATAAAACTTCCTAGTTAATACTAGCTTATTAGATGTATATGGTCGAGGATGTATTATATCCTCGTTCTTCTACGTTAATTTTCTTAGCGATTCCCGCCATCACATACTTAATATTTCCTGTTACTACAGGTGCTAAATTTATTGTAAGTTAAGTCAGGTTAGCCAAGGTTATATTGAGTTTGGCTAGGCTAGATAATGTTAGCGTACATAAATCTATAACAATCTATATTTAACTACAAATAAGGACATTCAAAAAAAAAGTAGTCGAGACACGTCTGTCAGCTCGGTGGCTGTAACTAAAAAGTGATCAAATCTAGAGTCTCTCGTAATGCAAGAATTTATTGGCATATTAGTAAAATCACTATTAAATATTTGGTCTCAGTATTGTGATACGTCACGTCCTCTTGAACTCAAGTGGCCATACAAATGATAAGAGGAAATACTAATCACTTTAGTACTAGTGACTGAAATTTTGATCAGGAGTGTAATGTCTACTCTCTGTCTGTCTTTTTTTTTTTAATCTTACCATCTCTATCCTACTCTACATCTTACTATCCCTCTCTTGCTGAAAATTAGACACCTGCAATATCTGGGTATCTTTATTGTAAACATTTCGCTATCCAGTGGTTTTATCAATAAACATTCAAGGACATAACTTGAAGACAGTAGAACTATATACAAAAGATGAGGTAATTAGTCCCTCAGCCTTGGAGTTGGTGTGAAGAGCACACCTCCTTCCAGACAATAATATGATGCTGCATCCTCAGATTAATTAGCTGAACTAATAATATTACTTACTTCATGCTCTCCTGCCTGAAATTCTGTAGAAAAAAATAATTATAATATTTAACATCAGTCTTGCTTTGTTTAGAGAGTGTTAGAAGATATATTTCCTATAATATTTATATTTAAATTTTTTCATGTAATTACCTATTAGCCTATTAGTAACTGACAATTACAAATAAATAGGTGATTACACGATAACGAAATTAAAAGCACTGCATGGAAACATATCTTGAACACTACGTTAATAAACAAAATAGTTAACTTTTAAATTGCCTCACGAAATCGTAGTAACACGATTGACATGTTAGGTAAAAGGACATAAGTACAACTAATACAACATTTTAACGTTTCGCTCTCCAGGAGCTTTGTCAAGTCGGCTTGACAAAGCTCCTGGAGAGTGAAACGTTGCCACAATAAAATGTCACATTAGTTACATTTGCGTCCATTTACTTAACATTTTGTCGGTGATTCTTCCATTATTACCAATGTTGGTAGAATTATCGACAATACATGGACATAGAGGGCATATACAGGCTTAGAATGACGTGTAATAGTAGTAGTAGTAGTAATAGTAGTAGTAGTAGTAGTAGTAGTAGTAGTAGTAGTAGTAGTAGTAGTAGTAGTAGTAGTAGTAGTAGTAGTAATAGTAGTAGTAGTAGTAGTAGTAATACAATATGGAAGAACAATCAACTTGCACATGACTGCAAGACTGAGACACTTGTGCAACATTTGGGAATCTTTATTGAGGAAACGTTTCGCCAGCCAGTGGCTTCTTCAGTCCAATACAGAGAAGAACGGTGAAAGATGAGAAAGCTCACCCTGAGGTCCGGGGATCGAATCTCCAGTACAGCTGGAAAACATTAGGACGTGTTTCCACAAGACACCTGCTGTCTCTGTTCACCCATCAATTTAAAATGGGTACCTGGGTGTTAGTTGACTGGTGTGGGTCGCATCCTGGGACAAAACTGACCTAATTTGCCCGAAATGCTCTGCATAACAAGCGGCTTTCTATTTAGTAGTGTCCAACCTTTTGGACGAAGACCTACTTCGACTAATGAATGGTACCACTATGACCCCGCCTCCTCCTGCTTCGCCTCACCTGACTACAGTATATAAGCCACGTCTACGGCCCTATGCTGTACATTCTACAAGATTGATGGACTGAACACATCGACTCCAGGCTGAGGGACTAATTACCTCAAACTCCTCTCCTTACATCTTTCTGCTTTGTATTGAACTGATGATGCCACTGAGTGGCGAAACGTTTCCTCAATAAAGATTCTCATATGTTGCATAAGTGTCTCATTCTTCAACTTGTCGGTTTTCAAAACCATTCATCACAAGTGTCATTGATGTCAGCTAGGCACTGATATCAGCCTTGCACATATAGTGATGAATGGTTTTGAAAACCGACAAGTTGCTACTTAAATAATGAGCATACGAGTAAAATCGATAAAGGCAGATAAAATATGAACTCCCCTTGAACGTAATGAGTTTAAACATGGATGGACAAGAAGCTGTTCTTGCTGAGTAAATTTACTGCCTTTCTGAATAACGCATTTGAGTCGGTGGGCCAAAATAAGGGCACTGAATCTGCATTCTCTGGAAAGGCGTATAGGAAGGGGGATATTCTTAAGCAGTACTTGTGTAGATGAATGGTTCAAAGAACCGACACGTTGTTAAATTAGACACATGTGCAATTCTCCTGTCTATGGTTTATAAGCTGTTTCTCCGCTCATATGCCGTATTCTATTCAAGATTGATGGACTGACCACATCGACTCAAGGTTGAGGGACTGATTACCTCATTCTCCTCCTGTTCTTCAAGTTTATCCTCTGTATGGACTGATGAAGCCACTGTGTTTACCTGGAGTTTACCTGGAGAGAGTTCCGGGGGTCAACGCCCCCGCGGCCCGGTCTGTGACCAGGCCTCCTGGTGGATCAGAGCCTGATCAACCAGGCTGTTGCTGCTGGCTGCACGCAAACCAACGTACGAGCCACAGCCCGGCTGATCCGGAACTGACTTTAGGTGCTTGTCCAGTGCCAGCTTGAAGACTGCCAGGGGTCTGTTGGTAATCCCCCTTATGTGTGCTGGGAGGCAGTTGAACAGTCTCGGGCCCCTGACACTTATTGTATGGTCTCTTAACGTGCTAGTGACACCCCTGCTTTTCATTGGGGGGATGGTGCATCGTCTGCCAAGTCTTTTGCTTTCGTAGTGAGTGATTTTCGTGTGCAAGTTCGGTACTAGTCCCTCTAGGACGTTTCCTCAATAAAGATACCCAAGAGTTGCACATGTGTCTAATTTATCAGCAGTACTTGTAACTTGTATGTGCAATATCTGGTTATCTTTATTGTAGACGTTTCACCATCCAGTGGCTTTATCAATACAGATTCTAGGACATAAATAGAAGACAGTAGAACTATATATGTATTGATAAAGCCACTGGATGGCGAAACGTCTACAATAAAGATAACCAGATGTTGCACATGTGTCTTAACTTTCATCTTGTCGGTACTGTATACCTTTCTTGCACAACTTATATAACCAGAGCTTTGGTAAGATGGGGAAAGAAGAAGGATGGAAATATGGGAAAAGTGTGGGTGGGGGGGGGGTTAGTATAAATGGAAAACAAACCACGGAACGGGCGGGGATTGAACTTATGGCAAGTGAGTCCTAAAACTCCAGGCCAAGGGGATGTAACTAACGTGCTAAAATATCTAACCAAGATAGGACTTGAAGGAATGAGTTCAAGTTGGAAAATAAAAGAACATAAGAACATGAAAATGAGGAACACTGCAGCAGGTCTGTTGGCCCACACTAGGCAGGTCCGGATATAGAAAGGATATAGGAAAACATTGGTTTGGTAATAGAGTTGTGGATGAGTGGAACAAACTCTTGAGTAGCGTCACTGAAGCTAAAAACCTTTGTGTAGTTTTAAAAATAGGCTAGACAAATACATGAGTGGGTGTGGGTGGGTGTGAGTTGGACCTGCCTAGCTTGGGCCAGTAGGCCTACAGCAGAGCTCTTTCATTAGGACTGTAGAAGCCACTGGTGGCAAGATGTTTCCTCTAATAAATATCCCGATCTGTACATAAGTGTCTTTTTCCACACTGCTGCTACTACTACTATAATAATACCTTCGAATGACACCAATAACAGTGAACCATATGTACAGAGAGAACCATAGACCGACTCAATATTTTGATCGTGCACCAAGTGGCTTAATACGAGTCAAATGTAAATAACAACTAAAACATTTACACATAATTCTTGAATCAAATTAACTGGGCTAGATGTATCAAGCAAGGTTATATTTTATAATAGTGTGTGCTCGAATAACTTGAATTATTTAATTTAAAGGTATTTGTTTTATATTGTCTGTAACTTTTTCACTATATAATAGATTTTTATGTTGAAGTTTATAGATTTCATTAAATTCAGTAACTGAATTCATGTCTAAATATTGTCTACACTTTTATATGTAAATCATAGAATGTTGGTGTAATGTTTAGTCTACATCCGTTTATCTCTGCCGGGAAAACGGCCAGATAATGACGAAAGCATCTGGATGTGGACTTGTGGAAATTACAGTTTTATGATAGCATATTTCTCTGTGAGAATGTAGTGTAATATATATACATTTTGCAATTGAACCAAACAGAAAATGGGCAGAGGTGAGGGTTCCTCCCCTTCAACAGAGTGGACTGGTCTGTTAGAGTGCGCGTGCGCGGCAGTGGTGAGTGAGGAACTGTTGATGGAGGTACGGTACTGTAGACTATTGCTCCGTAGTGTCAACTAACCTCTTGTTTACCTCACTCGTCTTCTAGCCTACTCACACCGACTGACACAATGGGTGATTCTAACAATACTACTAGCATTGCGGACTACCTAGCCCAACTCTTAAAGGATAAGAAACAGCTCGCAGCCTTCCCCAGTGTATTCATGCACGTCGAAAGACTTCTCGATGAAGGTAAGACTTAATACTTTCTAACGTTTTTTCCTCCACTTGTAGCAGCTTGTAAGTTAAGGACACTGCATGGTGATGCTGCGTCGGCATAACAATAAACCCGGTGAGGATTTGGTGTTAAGGGTATGGTTTTTGTGGGTTGTTTAAGGTAATCACGTTGGCCAAGTTAGCAGTGGGGGTAGTCAGCTGACGAGCGGCGGCCCACTCAAACCCCATCGCTGAAAATAGTGCAGCGTGGGGCATGGGTCTGACTTAGTGGGGGAGTCTTACTTTGGGCTACGCTCTCCTCTTGCCTGACTAACAGTAACCAGTAACATTACTTACTTCAGTTTGTAGATTGCTGTAACTTACTAGTTTGCTGAAAACCTTGTAGCTTTTAATAGGGCATCAGTATGAGGCCAAAATGTTTAATGTATCTTCGTATATACAATGTTTTTCATCTATGCTGTTTTATCATCTCCGTGCGGGTTTGTGCCATTAAAAATGTTTGTTATATGCTTGAGTTGTGTTTTAGGTAAAATTCTTGCTAAAAATGCGCTAGGAAGAACTTTCGTGGAGCCCCACTACTTATATGTGCAAGAAAAAGTATAGTAGCGGGTGTGTGGGTGATGGTTAGACGTGTAGAAGCTGATGCAGGTACAGGTGCATCAGGGCACAAGAGCGTCATCTCACCCTCCAGCAGAATGCCAACCACCTACGCCACACCCCACACAAGACAAACCACCATCTCCCATAAGATGCTGCATCTCTGTTATCTCAGAAATGATGCTTACTTTCAAGAAACAATAAGTGAAGCTGATGATTGAAGTGAGTGTATAAAATTGAGTGTTATGGCTTGGAATCACTATGGCGGGGTGGGCCGGGTAACTGTTGGGGGGTCAGTATTTCCTTTGTAACTGCTGCCTCTCTGGCCGCCTCACCCTCCTAGCACAGTACATGGCTGCCGTCGTCTTGACTAATCTTCTCACGTCTCCAGATTTACACGGTGAGTTCTGTTTCTTTAATTTGCATTTCTTATAAGAAAATCAAAAGTTGCTTCACAATAGATAATCGAGAGGGAGGAATACATTGATGATGATTTTTCTAAGCTTTTGACGTCTTGCAAAGTTAACGTCTAGCAAACTAGCTTATCTTTAAACTGGAGGGAACATTGCTTCCCAACCTGTGCACGCCAGTGTTCAAGAACTTAAGGACAGATGCTTTTCATTAAGCTTGCTGGACCCATGTTGGTCAGGCCCTACACACAGCTAGCCATTCCCACTCGTGTCTAACTTTTAAGAACATAAGGAGCACTGCAGCAGGCCTACTGGCCCATGCGAGGCAGGAAGAGCTTCCTAAAGTATTCCCTTCAGTGAAGTTACATGGCATTTTATCATCGGATGAATGGATGCGGTAACGTGTTTTTTCGAGATAAGATGTTCTCGGCTCGTGAAATCCTGATAATTTATTATTATACACTATTACAACACAAATATCGTTTTCAGTATTAGACAGAGTTTGGTTTTTGGTATTGTGTACATATTACCAGATAGCCGTGTGTTGGATTAGCCAAGAGGTTAATTTAGGGGAATTATTTTAATCTCGTTGCATTTGACCGCAGTGTTTTAAACGATAAAACGGAACATAAACTATTTCCTCCTACAGCGTGACAAGCGCGAAGATTTCAACGTTGAGTTTTCTCTGCCACCTCGTCCCCTTCCCCCCGACTCTCACGTTTCCCCCTGACCTCGCACGTTTCCTCCTGACCTAGCACGTTTCCCCTCACCCCGTTTTCTCATTCCTCACCTTTCCCCTCTTATCACAAACGTTTCATATCTTCAATCGCACGTTTCCACTTCTTCCTCACGTTTCTACCATCGCACGTTTCTCTTCCCACGTTTCACATTCTCAGGTAACCCCTCGCACGTTTCCCCTCTTCCCTCATACGTGTCTCCTCTTCCCTCGCATGTTTCCCATTTTACCTCGTTTTCCCCTTCACTTACGTTTCACCTTCCCTCACGTTTCCCCTTCTTCCCTTGCAGGTTTCCCCTCATGTTCCCTCGCAGGTTTCCCCACCCCTGTTCCCTCGCAGGTTTCCCCACCCCTGTTCCCTCGCAGGTTTCCCCTGTTCCCTCACTTTTCCCTTCACCTCTGACACTTGCCTCCCGCATTTATCCTCAATCATTTCCCCTTAACCTTCAGTTTCCAATCTCAATTTTCCCCTCACCTTTTCCTTTGTCCCTTCCCCCTTTACTTTTCTTCACCCCCTCACTTTTTTTTTTAACAAACCCACACTTTTCCTCTCCCACTCTTCTCCCCTTTTCCTCTCCCACTCTTCTTCCCTTTTCCTCTCCCACTCTTCTCCCCTTTTCCTCTCTTCTACCCCTTTTGCTTTTTCACTTTCCTCGTTTTTCCTTTCCTACTTTTTTCTCAGCAAGTTTCCCCTTATTTTTTGCTTTTTCCCCACACTTTCTTTTCCTTTCTCCCCCTCACATTTTCCTGCCCCAGTGGGACAGTTTAAACAAAAGCTAACGGAGCAAATCAATTATTGTATACTGTTTTGTGGGAATCAGTTGTATGATAAATTTTCGCTGGTGAACAGTTAATGAATCTAAGCATACATTGCGTGATCTTTTAATATATTAACAAATCCCAACAGTAGGTTTACAACCCGCATAAAGATATGGCGGATATAATGGGAGGGGAAGACAAATGTTACGCAACACGGTGACTAGATGTTCAACTCTCTGGAAAGAAATTCGGGACTGACTATGCTGAGCACCCAGAAGCCGTGAATTTCCAGAATAATAGTCCACAGGGCGAACGATTGTGTAATGAAGTTTCTTATCACACGGGAACGCTAGGCTTGCTCTTATACGCGAGGAAATTTGTAACGTGAATTGTCACTGGTTGGCGTGTGATGGCAGCTCCTAAAGCCTTGGTTCCATGCAAATCAGCACACGGTCGTGGGAACTGCAGATCTCAAGCCTTGACCTCAAAATGCAAAATTGTCGTCAGACATCTCTTATACATAACCTTGAGCTACACAATCTTCACGTATATTTGTATGCTTTTCTCTTATTGTTCAGTTTAAAATTTCTTCAAAAGTTAGGCTTTAGAGTTCCCTAGGTTATTTTTACAACCCAGGAGTTAATAAGCTACATAAGCTTAATTTAAAGCTTGACAAGTAATATTTTTATTAATTTTATGTACCATATTTAACATCAGATATGTTCAAAATATAAGGAGAAAATGGAGCTATAGATGTGGGCAGAAGATTTCATCTTTGTTGTGTCCGTATACGGAGACCTTGTTCGATTTAAATTGGTCGGAAGATTAATCAGTGATGGTAATGTCCTTGAATATAGGCAGAGTAAAACTGATGATGGGTGAAGGTCTTACGGTGTAAAAACAGCCTTTTGGCTGTCTGCGAAGTTGAGGATGACAAAGTTGATCCCATGTATCAGAAACTTTCCCTATGAGGATAGACTAAGGGCCCTGAATCTGCACTCTCTAGAAAGACGTAGAATTAGGGGGGATATGATTGAGGTGTATAAATGGAAGACAGGAATAAATAAAGGGGATGTAAATAGTGTGCTGAAAATATCTAGCCTAGACAGGACTCGCAGCAATGGTTTTAAGTTAGAAAAATTCAGATTCAGGAAGGATATAGGAAAGTACTGGTTTGGTAATAGAGTTGTGGATGAGTGGAACAAACTCCCAAGTACAGTCCTAGAGGCCAGAACGTTGTGTAGCTTTAAAAATAGGTTGGATAAATACATGAGTGGGTGTGGGTGGGTGTGAGTTGGACCTGATTAGCTTATGCTACCAGGACGGTTGCCGTGTTCCTCCCTTAAGTCAAGGTGACCTGACCTGACTAGGTTGGGTGCATTGGCTTAAGCCGGTAGGAGACTTGGACCTGCCTCGCATGGGCCAGTAGGCCTTCTGCAGTGTTCCTTCGTTCTTATGTTCTTATGTTAACTTTAGCCTTGTACTTAAGGCTTTACTAAAATGTCAGGTACAGAAAAGGCCGGGTCAAGGCGTAGGATGTTACCTTGTTTGGTCCATCTACCAAGAGTGTGATAAATTAGACACATGTGCAACTCTTGGGTATCTTTATTGCGGAAACGTTTCGCCACACAGTGGCTTCATCAGTCTATACATAGGAGAAACTTGAAGAACAGGAGGAGAATGAGGTAATCAGTCCCTCAACTTTGAGTCGATGTGTTCAGTCCATCAATCTTGAGTAGAATGTTCTTCAAGTTTCTCCTATGTATAGACTGATGAAGCCACTGTGTGGCGAAACGTTTCCGCAATAAAGATACCCAAGAGTTGCACATGTGTCTAATTTATCAACCTGTCGGTTCTCTGAACCATTCATCTACTACCAAGAGTGTACTCACTTAGCCGTGCTTGCTGAGATCAATTCATAACACGGAAGTTTAAGTTTCGAAAGATTGAACTTAAGATTTTATTGTCATGTACGTCTTATTAGATTGATGTTTGGCGAGGGGGCTTAGAGTTCATCATGGACCCTTAAATAGTCTTGGCATAGATTTTTAGTTATTGACTTGTCTAATCCTTGCATTGCACTATGAATTATACTTGGTATGGGAAATAGCTTGTTGAAGTACGCGTAATTATTATAAAGGATGGATTGTTAGAAATGTACCCCATGTTACTGCAAATAGGTGACATGGGCGTGAATGGTGCAGCGACTTGGGCGTGGTTAGCAGTCGTGTGGGCGCCGGAGATGGTGTTAAAGGGCGGTGGCTCCCCTCGTGAACGTTTTTTAAGGGTTGGCGTGTACAGGTGGGCACAAAGAATCTGCATGATGCACATTGTCCCCGTTTGCTAATACTATCTTACAACGTAGTAAGTGGACTAGATTGTACGCGGATCTGAAATTGCTTGGCTATCTTTTAAATGCTCCACCTGACGCCATGTGATAATTTACTTGCGATAATGTGAAGTTCCAACTGTGGGTAGTTAATGCTGAAGACCGGAAAATAGCCACCAGAGACTGCTTATAAAATCAGTCTTCAGCGGAAAAAATTGTTGAACATTTATACTGATCAAACGGAGGGCAGCACAATTTTGCTGTAACTTGACCACAAGGTACTCTGTGATAATCATGTCCAGTATTTGGTAGAGGAATGGACCGGCAAACCTCTGGTTAGGAAGCGTATAATTTCTAGATACGTAGAGGCAGTTATAATGTAGAGAGAATGATATTGTTAACGAATGCGCGCTCATCTAGGATTTTTGGGGATGTGTGAAGTTTTGGGGATTTTATTTAAGGGTGTCCTAGTGAGTGTTCCACAGCACAATCGGTAAGCCGCGTGCATTTTCGTGCATTGAAGATTAATGCCTGCGAGAAGGTAATCCTGCTTATTAAAAGGGATAGAGGGAACCATTTAATTTTCTTATGTAGCACCTAACTTTTTTTGGGGTCTGTTGCATGTGAACTTTCACAATACCGTCTATTGTAAATCATTTAAATTAAGAAAATGCGTTTCCAGAATAAAGATACCCACATGTTGCACGTGTCTCATCATCCTTTACGGTTTTCTAAACCGATAAGATGCCGTCATACTAGTATTTAAAAAAAATACTAGTATAACGGCATGCGGCAGTTTACTATATTAGCCATTATTATTGTGTAAATTATTTATCTTCAAATTTGTACGTCAACATAAAATAAGTATAGTTTTAACACATTACGTTGACCAGTAGTTATCCATAGGCCTCGCTCGAGTCTAGTTATGCATAACAATTCGCATTTAGTTAAGTAAACTATTATAGTTAAACGTTTCATGCACATTTAGTGTCTCGCATCATGCATCCTCGCCAGACTCAAGTGAGAATATACGTGTGTCGACTTGATATCTATGCAAGGTGCTACGAGTGGTTGTGCTCTTGATTACTGTTGTCCTCCCAACAGGGAGGGCTTTTGATCCAAGGAATTTGACCTGGACTCTCCTATTTTGGATAGAACTTATTACTTTTCATTTCCCCGGGTTTAGCGCTCCCCATAATACTGTAATTACCATGGGTTATATCGCCACAACAAACATTCTTGGTAACCACATTTTTGTTAAATGCTCAGTAAGTTTGATGGATCAGGCCAGCAACCAGGTCTGGACATTAAAATGGTATAAAATACCGACAGGTTGTTAGGTAAGACACATATGCAACAGTTAGGTATCTTTATTATGAAACGTTTCGCCTACACAGTAGGCTTCTTCAGTCAAGTACAGATTATTATTATTATAATCAAGGGGGAAGCGCTAAACCCGGAGGATTATACAGCGCCTTGGGGGGGGGATGTGGAAGGCATTCGGGCTTAATTCGGGGAACTGGAGCACAGATCCAATTCCCTAAATCAAGAGCCCCTCACCAACATCAAGGAACCTTCCTTGAGGGGAGTCAAGTACAGAAAAGTTGATAGAAGCAGAAGATACTTGAAGACGATGTAATCAGTCCATCACCCTTAAAGTTTTGAGGTGGTCAGTCCCTCAGTTTGGAGAAGAGCATTGTTCCATAGTATGAAACAATATTGTTTCATACTATGGAACAATGCTCTTCTCCAGACTGAGGGACTGACCACCTCAAAACTTTAAGGGTGATGGACTGATTACATCGTCTTCAAGTATCTTCTGCTTCTATCAACTTTTCTGTACTTGACTGAAGAAGCCTACTGTGTAGGCGAAACGTTTCATAATAAAGATACCTAACTGTTGCATATGTGTCTTACCTAACAACCAGGTCTGGTCTGGTCTGGGACCGGGCCACAGGGGCGGTGACTCCTGGAAGTGACCATAGCTAACCTACAGGGAAAGAAACAACTACAGGGAGATTCTTTGTATCTGTAAACTTGCATTCATAATTGCAAGAGCACTACTTAAAACCCTTGCGTGTCTGTTTTGCTCCACTTACCCAGTGTTACTCTCTCCGTCCTGAGACACCAACCAACATCTCTGGGGAAGTATAAATTCCCATGAAGTATTTGCTGGGAAGATGAGCTAGTAGATTGGTGCTGGGGAAATTTTTTGCCGTTTTTGTGGTAGGTATGTTATACTTAACACTTGAGTTGATGCCAGTGGTAACCGCTTTTTAATCTAACCAACTTCATGTACCTGAGAACAAAACTAGGTTACTTAAGCCAATTACATCGCATAGTAGCAGACCTAAGTGTTATCGCCAGCCGCGAGGAAAGTGCGAGCATATACAATTCTACACCAACCCTCGTAGAAGTTGGTATGTATATGGGGTGACACTGCTAAGAATTTGTCCATTCGTATATACCAAAACAAATATGCATGCTGGACCGAGATAAAGAACGCCTGTTTTTTAACGTAACACATCACACCACATAGACTGGCATGGTTATCAGACAAAAAAACAAAAAGTGGAAAATGCCTTAAATCTGCTCTCATGCCACAGACATCACCCAAAACCAAGGAAGTTTCTGGTTGGAGGGGACCCTGACTGATACGCTCCTCAGCATATACCCTCCTGACCTCAAGTCAGATTTTCAACTGTCTCTCTTCATCTGCTTTTCTGATATATATTTATGCTCACCATGTAATCTCCATAGGCGTGAAAAAGCGTATCCCCAAGTGAAAGTCTCAAGAGTTTTTCCACTGCCATTTTTTGTGTATCAGGACGCCATCTCATCATACCTTTATCTTTACTTTATGCCTTAAGCTCCGAGAGTTTTTCTACTCCCGGAGCCCAGCCATGGGTCAAGCTCGTCTGGTGTTTTCCTGGTCAACCAGGCTGTTGCTGGCCCCCTGTCCACATATCCATCATAGGCTGGTTGATCTGGCACGTGGTAAAGATACTTGTCCCGTTTCCTCTTGAAGACTTGTACACTTGTCCCAGCAGTGTTTCTGATATCTTCTGGTAGGATGTTGAAAAGTCTAGGGCCACGGACGTTGATACAGCATCATAGTTCATGTGAATAAATATAATTGTAATTAACGGAACAGAGTGGGATTTATGCCCATGACAAGCTAGTCCTAAAACTAGCAGGCCAGTGTAATTAATTAAAAATGTTTTAACTGTTGCACATGTTATCCGTGTGCCTTGGCAAGCGGTCAACTAAAATTTAAGGCTGTTGATGAGAAGTATGGGAGTATATAGTCACTGTACCTACAAAAGCTGGCCTAGGTAAGGTTGACTCGCATATAACACTCATGTTATTAACTGTAATCCGTAATCTAAGATAACTTAATAAATGGGCCACGACAGTGGGCACAAATAATGCATCGAAACTAGAAAGCTTTTGTTCTTGTTTATTTTTTTTTTATCTGTCGAAACCTTTGACACCAAACTTGCGGCCATCTTGACTGGCTTGCGGAATGCAATAGTTATTTCAGAAATGAAAGTGGGATCTGAACAGTACTTTAGTACTAACAAGCTTTTAGTTTTAATGTTTTCCTGAGCTGTGATAAAACCTTATGGTCATTTAAATGTTTATAGAAAATTTTGATTGAGGCTGCAATGGAATGTTGGCTACACAGACAGCGGTATTCAGTTAGCTCCCAGTTTTTCCGCCTCGCAGGGAAAATTCATCTTTCTAAACCCTTGGGGAATCTGCGGAATTCAAAATTTGGCTTATCACGTTCCCGGTTACTACAGTCAACAGCATAACAAGCAACAACCATTGTAGAGGTTTACAAGAATCTGTATTGATAAAGCCAGTGGATGGCGAAACGTCTACAATAAAGATAACCAGATGTTGCACATGTCTTAACTTTCATCTTGTCGGTATTACCTGGAGGTTATACCTGGAGGTTATTCCGGGGATCAACGCCCCCGCGGCCCGGTCCATGACCAGGCCTCCCGATGGATCAGGGCCTGATCAACTAGGCTGTTACTGCTGGCCGCACGCAGTCCAACGTACGAGCCACAGCCCGTATTGTATTGTATACCTTTCTTGCACAATGAGAATAATATAACAGGCAGGGGGTATGTGTATTTATCTGTCATTGTAGCTTGACGTCCAGTATCAGGAACTCCTGGCTTAACATGAAAATAAAACCTCAGCTTGACATGTGCCCCCCGTCCCAAGTGCATAACGTCGAGTAGTATTCAATGCGTACGTAACCATACTGTTCCAAAATGCATATTCTAACTACAATTAATCAGATCAATAGACACTTAAAGCTAGCCTATATTGCAAGACTTTTCGCTCTTTATATAGTTTTTTTTATAAAAGCTTCCCCTACGTTTAATTTACTAAATACTATAGGCTTACTGCATATTTTTCATATAAAATTGTTAATGCCAAAGTTGAATAATTTACATTAGAGATTAGTGCAGTGGTCTCTGGGCAGCAATAATAATGATAATATACGGTAAACTAAAATCGAATATCCTTGAGCTACGTCTCCAAATGGAGCAGTCTGAGATTTTAGTGGTTGCCATTCATCCTTTGTCAAGATGACAGACGAGCCTGGAACTGTGCCCCTCCCATTCTCTATGGGGATACTTTGATGTTGATGAAAAGTTCTTAGTTCTGAGGAACTGGAACTAACCTCCCTCTCATGGGATGAAACCCACACCGCTCTCATTCCCCAGGTGTATGACGCTTAGGGGTTTAGCACTTCTTTATGAATATAATATACCAGTCTCACTGCTCTGTGAAGCCTTAAGTATAAATATGTATAAATATTTTTAATTAGCTGCGTGATATTCTCAAATTTCTGTTTGTTTATACAATTTCTTGTGTGATGGAATGTGACAGAGGGCTAGCTATTGTTCCCACCATGCAGCAGTTATAGAATAGAGTAGCCACACCTATTTTTGTTGAATAATAACAGTAGCGCACGAGCATATATTGATTAGTAGTGTTAAACACGGTTTATCACACCTGATCATGTTAATTAGAGTTATTGGACGTCTAATGTGGCTGCTCAGGGTAAATCATTTGACTTTAGTCACGTGGTTGCAAAACTTCGGTGGTGGAGCTGAGGAAACTAACCCGCCACTGCTGTATTGCTTCACCTTAAGGGGAAAATTTTCCGTCTTAAAGGTAGAGCTTCACAAACGTTATTCAGATTGGTATGACACTAATTTTTTTTACTAAAACTAACCTAGCAATCTAAATTAATATCGTAAATTTACCTAATATAACAACATATATAATGTCTTAAAAAATTAACAGTAGTAGAGGAAGTAGAAATGTAGAAAATTTATTAGTAGCCTTAGTAAACTACGGTGACGTATTTTTAGGTGATTTAATGTTCTGTAATTTAATCCACGTCACCCTAAAGTTATTTAGTTCTGGATAACTAAAACATGTGAATAATGTGATGTTATGACAGGCGGTGATACAGAAGTTGTGTTGAGGTGAGGTGGGAAAGAGAATGAAAGGTGTGGGTCGGTAAAGACGGTGGTGTGGGTGGATGAGAGGAACGTTGGTGTGGTAGAAAGGAGTGTGGGTACTTGAAAGGATGGTCGAGAAGGCGAAAGGGTGTGGCTGGATGAAGTGACGATGTGTGATCGAGATGGAAAAGATTATGGGTAGGTGAAGGAATGGTGTGGCCGAGGTGGTGGTGGGAAGGAGTGAGAGAGGTGTGAGTAGGTGAAGGGACGATGGTGTGGCAGAGGTGGTGTGAAGGAGTGTGGGTGTCTGTTAAGTGTCATGCTCGCCCTGGTTGGCGCTGAAGCTGGTGGGAGCAGGGTAACACTGGTCCTCTGTTGCTGCGTATACAGTTCCTCCACCTGATTGATCAAGGCGCCAAGTTGCAGTCGCTGCACTTTAACCATACCCTAGACTACAGATACAAGCGCAAGTGTAATGAACATTGACCAGTGTAATAAACTTGCATCTACCTGCTTGGAGGCTACCTGGAGGGTGTTCTGGAGTTCAGCGCCCCCGCGGCCCGGTCCATGACCGGGCCTCGCGGTGGATCAGGGCCTGGTCAACCAGGCTGCTATTGCCGGCCACACGCAATCCAGCGTACAAGCCACAGCCCGGCTGGTCAGGTACTAACCTAAGGTATCTTTCCAGACCATACCCCCGGCCGGGATTGAACCAGCTTCCTCTTGAAGACAGCTGGGGGGGTCTACGTTGAGACAATACAGCAGCATTCAAGAGTTCTTCATATTTCGGCCTCACACTGAGGCCCTCTTCAGCAGAACTTGGCCACTCTCAGATAAACAGTATAGAGGGTGTAGACAACTAATACACAAACCCTCTATTCCATATAAAGTTATTTACCAATATAACAGTCGAAAGTAGGGTGTTGAGTAACAGGACAATGGTAGGTTGTAAACCATAGCAAAGGAGGTGAATATTTAAAGTACAAGTAACGAAAATTTATCCAAATGATTTTATCGACAGTAATTAAAGTTCTTAGCGAGAATTTTTTTTATTTTAACAAGTGTTTGCCTGAATTAATTTTATTTCAATTTAAGCACTTGAATCCACTTTAAATAACTTTTGTTCGCATAAATTATCATAATTTTATTTGATTCAAGAAATGCTCGATCGCTAGCGTACTCCACACACTGAGGTCCGAAGTTTGAACCTCTGGTACGGCCGGAAAACATTAGGGACGTGTTTTCATAATATACCTGCTGCCCATGTTCACCCATCTGTATAAAATGGGTAACTGGATGTTAGTCGACTGGTGTGGGTCGCATCCTGGGACAAAACTGACCTAATTTGCCGGATATGCTCAGCATAACAAGCGACTTTCTGTAAGTAGCGTCATTGATGTCAGCTAGGCCTGTATACCTTGTATATGTATACTTGTAGAAATAGATATTTATTATTATTATTAATGCCCTTAAATGATCTTTGTAATTTAAGTTCTCTGTTACAGGTTTGCAGTGATAGGGAAGGTGTTACAGGTTTTCAGTGATAGGGAAGGTGTTACAGGTTTGCAGTGTTAGGGAAGGTGTTACAGGTTTGCAGTGTTAGGGAATGTATTACAGGTTTGCAGTGTTAGGGAAGATGTTACAGGTTTCCAGTAATATGGAAAATGTTACAGGTTTACACAAGTCTGAAAAGACGGTCTTTCATGGTTGTTGTACCCCCTTCCCCTCCCTTACCAGTACACCATAGGTCTACATCAGTGCCAGCTGTCCAACCCAGCCATAGATAACTTATAAAAGAAGTAACCACTTTGGCTCAGCAGTAAGCCTGCAGCTCTGTAATCAGACTTGTATTAGTCTGCGCTCGCTGCGCGCGCGCGCACACTCCCTCCATCTCAACACTGCTACTCCCTCAGTAAAACTTTGAATCCTTCAGTTACAAATAATCTTGCCTGTTTACCTACCTGGAGGGTATTCCGGGGAACAACGCCCCCGCGGCCCGGTCCATGACCAGGCCTCCCGGTGGATCAGTGCTTGATCAGCTAAACTTACTACTGGCCACACGTAGTCCAACGTACGAACCACAGCCCGGCTGATCCGTCACTGACTTTGGGAGTCTGTCCAGCACCCTCTTGATGGTAGCCAGGGGTCTATTGGTATTTCCCCTTATGCCTGGTGGGAGGCTGTTGAACAGTCTTGGGGCCCCGGACACTTATGTTTTCTCTTAGTGTACTAATTGGCGCCCCTACTCTTCATTGGGGGGTGTTGCACCGCCTGCCAAATCTTTTGCTGTCGTAAGGAGTGATTTCTGTGTGCAGATTAGGGACCAGTTTCTCTAGGACCTTTACACTTAGAAACGTGCTCTTGAGAAAGGTGCCAGATTCAGAGCTTACAAGTTTCTATACTCTTGTGCTACCAATCGAAACATAATGAGTAATCCTAGCTAGAATTGCTCATTCACTGTTCAATCACACTAACAAAAACACACAGCCTTCTATAATTTCTGAGTCGTTTAATATTCTTATCAGCAAAGTTGGGCGTCTGCAACTGGTCACAGGTTATTGGATTATTGGATTAATTTGTCAGAAGGAAGAGATCACATTCCAGTATTTGTGATACTCTTAGATGCAAAATTTAGTTACTTAGCATTACCACATTGCCACTAGATGGTTGAATGGATATAAATCCTGTCGACTACACCCGTACGTTATCAGTTAGGGATACTTTAATTTGTAAAAAGTTGTTAAACTGTATATACACTGTTATACCTACTTTCGAAGCCTAGCCCTGTTCCAGGTTTGTCTGACGATCACAGAAGGCGCTCTAAATGGTAATACTAACGACGATACACGTACCAGTACATGACTTGTACGGACTAATGCTACTACTAACACGTCTGGTGCTTGCTTGATCATCCATGTTCGATCCAAGGGGAGGGTAGCTTCAATTCCTTGGATCAAAAGCCCTTCATCGGTGAACTATCCAGTAAGGCTCTCCATGTTAAGTCTGCTTAATTCTTGCAAAAATCCATACAAAAATCTGTTTCACTCCTGTCTTTTAACATTAGTACCAACATCTCGATATCTGGTGACAAAATAACTAAATTGGCAACACCGTAGAGGTAAAAAAAAAGGGGGGGGGGCCGGATGCATGACACCGGATGATTACCGTGAACACACGTGAGCACACACGCACACGTCTCTAGTGTATAGTGGCAGGCAATAATGTGAATGATCACCAGTACTTTAGTACTGACAAGCTTTTAGTTTTAATGTGTTTTCCTGAGCTGTGATAAAACCTTATGGTCATTTAAATGTTTATGTGGTGGCGATAATTAACTATGGACATACATAATATTGTGTCTCCGTTAATCGTAGGAATTCCTTGTGGAAAATGACACGGTAAGCTGACACACATTAAGTCAAGGATATGGAGGCAACAAGCCATTATTAAAAACGACGTGTCGGCCACTAAGAGCTTTATCAAGTTGTAATAATAATTCATGTTAAGCGCTAAACCCATGCGGGTTATTCAGCACTAGACGTGGTGGAGACTGATTCTCCATCTGCTAAATGCGAAACTGACGCTCTTCCTATGTGGACTCGCCTATTCGTGGCTATCAAGTTGTAACGAATAAAGATCTCATGGTGAGTAGGCCCTGACAAGGTAGGGACTACCTCCACCTGCATACGTTATCACTCGGCATTAGCCTCGTCCCATCTTTCACCCTAAGGTAGTTAGGGAAACAGTCAAAACCTAAGTTTTTTCAGGACAAGTTCTGACATATTAGAAGCAGTTGATAGTTTTCTGAATAAATAATTTACCTTTGCTGGGCAAGAACTGGACGACACAGTCCAAGTAAATACTGTAGAATTTATTTTAGTGAAAAAAAAAATACGTTACTAGTGACATGAACGAATTTCGTAAACCAAAATGATTAATAGCCCCATCCTCCACAAAAAAAAAAAAAAATCCAGGCCCAGAAATTATTTGCTGGTCTTAAAAAGAATGGAAGGAACTGCTTAGTGTACCCTTGGCAGAAATGTTCATTATAATTGAAGGAAATATAACATGGATACATGTTTTTTATTTCTTCTATTGTCCATGGGGAAGTGGAAAAGAATCTTTCCTCCGTAAGCCATGCGTGTCGTATGAGGCGACTAAAATGCCGGGAGCAATGGGCTAGTAACCCCTTCTCCTGTATACAATTACTAAAAAAGAGAAGAAGAAAAACTTTATAAAACTGGGTTGCTTAAATGTGCGTGGATGTAGTGCGGATGACAAGAAACAGATGATTGCTGATGTTATGAATGAAAAGAAGTTGGATGTCCTGGCCCTAAGCGAAACAAAGCTGAAGGGGGTAGGAGAGTTTCAGTGGGGGGAAATAAATGGGATTAAATCTGGAGTATCTGAGAGAGTTAGAGCAAAGGAAGGGGTAGCAGTAATGTTAAATGATCAGTTATGGAAGGAGAAAAGAGAATATGAATGTGTAAATTCAAGAATTATGTGGATTAAAGTAAAGGTTGGATGCGAGAAGTGGGTCATAATAAGCGTGTATGCACCTGGAGAAGAGAGGAATGCAGAGGAGAGAGAGAGATTTTGGGAGATGTTAAGTGAATGTATAGGAGCCTTTGAACCAAGTGAGAGAGTAATTGTGGTAGGGGACTTGAATGCTAAAGTAGGAGTAACTTTTAGAGAGGGTGTGGTAGGTAAGTTTGGGGTGCCAGGTGTAAATGATAATGGGAGCCCTTTGATTGAACTTTGTATAGAAAGGGGTTTAGTTATAGGTAATACATATTTTAAGAAAAAGAGGATAAATAAGTATACACGATATGATGTAGGGCGAAATGACAGTAGTTTGTTGGATTATGTATTGGTAGATAAAAGACTGTTGAGTAGACTTCAGGATGTACATGTTTATAGAGGGGCCACAGATATATCAGATCACTTTCTAGTTGTAGCTACACTGAGAGTAAAAGGTAGATGGGATACAAGGAGAATAGAAGCATCAGGGAAGAGAGAGGTGAAGGTTTATAAACTAAAAGAGGAGGCAGTTAGGGTAAGATATAAACAGCTATTGGAGGATAGATGGGCTAATGAGAGCATAGGCAATGGGGTCGAAGAGGTATGGGGTAGGTTTAAAAATGTAATGTTAGAGTGTTCAGCAGAAGTTTGTGGTTACAGGAAAGTGGGTGCAGGAGGGAAGAGGAGCGATTGGTGGAATGATGATGTAAAGAGAGTAGTAAGGGAGAAAAAGTTAGCATATGAAAAGTTTTTACAAAGTAGAAGTGATGCAAGGAGGGAAGAGTATATGGAGAAAAAGAGAGAAGTTAAGAGAGTGGTGAAGCAATGGAAGGAACTGCTTAGTGTACCCTTGGCAGAAATGTTCATTATAATTGAAGGAAATATAACATGGATACATGTATTAAATAAAGTAGATAGGCGTGTGAACATAACCAGCATATAAATGTTATTAGATAAAATGCACTACATGTAGGAAAGAGGGAAATTTTTTCCCAGTAAAAGTAGGCCTTAGACAAGGATGTGTGATGTCACCGTGGTTGTTTAATATATTTATAGATGGGGTTGTAAGAGAAGTAAATGCGAGGGTCTTGGCAAGAGGCGTGGAGTTAAAAGATAAAGAATCACACACAAAGTGGGAGTTGTCACAGCTGCTCTTTGCTGATGACACTGTGCTCTTGGGAGATTCTGAAGAGAAGTTGCAGAGATTGGTGGATGAATTTGGTAGGGTGTGCAAAAGAAGAAAATTAAAGGTGAATACAGGAAAGAGTAAGGTTATGAGGATAACAAAAAGATTAGGTGATGAAAGATTGAATATCAGATTGGAGGGAGAGAGTATGGAGGAGGTGAACGTATTCAGATATTTGGGAGTGGACGTGTCAGCGGATGGGTCTATGAAAGATGAGGTGAATCATCTAGTATTAGACTGATGACACGAAAAGTTTTTTTTTGTTTGCATCTTGCCCTGGTAATAAGTTTCATGGATAACTATATACTACTTGTGATCGCAATACTATAGATTGGAGGTATATTCTCTCGAAAGTCTACAGAGAAAATTATTATTATAATCATAACGAAGCGCTAAACAAAAGTCATACAGCACAGAGAAGAATAACCTATCTTTTGGAGAGCGGCAGAGAATAAGGAATTATCGTACTGGTACTCTGGAAAAGCGTAGTGATGCGCGGTTTGGAAAATTTAAAAAGTGGATGGATGAAAGAATTTCAATTTAAATTGCATAGAACTCAAGCCCAGGGATCAAGTTGCGATGTTTATAAGTAGAATATGGATAAGCTAGTTATGAACGTGTTAAAAGATGTGCGGATAAGGTTCAACAGTTGCTCCACTGGCGTAAATAAAAGATTGGAAGTCTGGTGTACAGGTCGTATGTAACAGTGACCGTGCATCGATGTTTTTTTTTTTTTTTAACCTGACGATCCCCTTTCTGTCCACGATCTGCTATCCTACCTCAGTTCAGTTAGACCCCAGGTGGCGACCCACAACAGATGACTAAAAACCAGGTACATTGGTAACATTAAACAGGTATCATGAGACGTGCCCAACGTGTCGACCCTCTCCAGAATCAAACCCGGGTTCTTTGGTTGTTGGCCGAAGTTCGCTACTGCTGAGCAATGAACTACTTGTTTCCGTGTCCATGGCCTCTTATTTCTACCCTTGACCTGTACTGCATTGTAATTTGCTAGTGTTTACCTTGAGGATATGATAGCTCTTGAGTTACCAACTGTTATTGATCTTAAATCCCTCCAATAATAATTTATTATGATGTTATTTGTGGAAAATACTGCATATATTTTCCAGAAATACAGTAGTTATATGTAAATAGATGGCCATACTATATTTAATAAAAAATGTTATAAAATAAATGGGAAATTCTGCGCCTGTGCAGAGGAGACTCTCCATGTTTGAATTGAGACAACACAAATGTTAGTGAATAATCGGAAGAATTTTCGTGCTCTAGAGGGTAAAATTGGGCTGACACCTCTCAAATAGGAGCCGAAATTGTTGGATGTGCAGCCCTGCATAACGAGAGAATCAGGCGACTGGACAGACTCCGTAATTAGATGAAAACAGGATATTACCCCCAGCTAAGTCATGTCTATATATTTATGTTTATAGCTCTGGCCAGTATTATTATCATAAATGTAGACAGGGGGGTTTTCTGAGTATGATACACCTTAATCTCCAGTCAAATTGGTGAGTGATGTTAAGATATATTCTCCTTCTGTTATGTAAATGTGTATATATATAATCATTTATTAATTTTAATATTCAGTCCACAAATTTATATATTTACCAGAATTCCTGGTGTATGTACATTTCATTTGTAATTATAGGTCTAGAGCAACTTGTGGATATGACAGTTGTAGGTATCGAAGGGGGACATTTTTGCGACCTAGGTGTCCCAAATTCCTACTTGTCTAAGTAACTTTGATTAATAATTATCTGCGTTACCATTTACTGGTATGTACCTTACATCCAGATAAATGCAATTTTCCACATTATTATCATTATCAAGAGGAAGCTCTAAATCCGTAATCTTCAAATAGTTCCTGGGAAATTAGAAGTAATAAAGTGGTTTCAATCCCTTGTCAAGATCGCTTTACCATCATCAAGGTACCCCCTCTCCCCCCAACCATAAAGGGAAATTTTTCTGTAACCATCACGGTGGTGTATACAGTTTCTGTACCCATTTCAAATATATGTCTATTGTGTTTAGCTTATTAGTATCTGTCCTACTGACATAGTTGTCTCATATTCGTCTAACCCTAACCTCGTGTCAATTGTTTCAGTAACGCTCGTTCGTCCTTTGTTTACACTCGTAAACTCAAACCTTAACTAGGAAGGCTGGTCGGTGTGCCTTTGATATTTTTTTGTGATGTATGGCTTGTTGGATCTCTGGTACCTCCCATGGAACATTGTTGCCCCTAGCCTTATTGTTACTTCCTGCCTTGTTGTTGTTCCCTGCCATGTTCTTGCTCCCTACCTTATTCTTACTACAAGTCGTACCTCTTCCCTTAATCATTTGATGTTTCTTATTTGGCGCGAGATATTGTAACTTGATGTGATACTTTTTCCTTGGCTGTTTGTGTGATTTATTTTAATTTTCGTTGTGTGTGTGTGTGTGTGTGTGTGTGTGTGTGTGTGTGTGTGTGTGTGTGTGTGTGTGTGTGTGTGTGTGTGTGTGTGTGTGTGTGTACTTTCATTGACAAAACCACTAAATGTGAGTAACTTTGTAGAGCCAAGTTTTCTAAATATTCGGATTTGTTTTTAACTCCAAGCCCTTCCCCCCCTCCCATGGACCATGGTGGGTGCAGCCTGCTGGACCATGGTGGGTGCAGCCTGCTGGACCATGGTGGGTGCAGTCTTCTGACGGGACAGAAAAAATGGCTGTCTTCAGATTAAGTAAAAAAGGGAAACATTACATTAAGGAAAGATAAATTAACCTGGATGATGTAAATAAAGTTCGGGTGTTGAAGTGGGAGGGAAAGTGGGGGTAAACACTCGCATTTAACTTTTCTTGATGGGTTACAGAGGAGGGTGGGTGGAGGTTCATTCACTAGCGGGAAGCACGAGACATGACTATTAAAAGCTGCATGTTAACGTCGCTTTCTCGTATGTAGAAGCACTATACCTAGTATAAGGAGGCCATGTTTCTAGTATAAGGAGGTCATGGCGGTCTTTGTCCGGTTCATCAAGAATTTAAAGTTTAAGGTTCTGCCGATAGAACACCAGCGTCCTTGACCAAGTCACCTAATAAAAAAAAGTTTGGAATGCTGGTTGTCCTTTATGTTCCGTTTTGTCTAAGATGTTACTTTTAGTGCATTTGTTTTAAATAGATAACTGCATTGTTCAGTGTGGTACATCAGCATTGTGCTGCTTCCCTATTCTGTATGGTATTTGCATGGGGGGGGGGGGACAAAAACTAGTTTCTGTTTAAACCATACCCCCGGCCGGGATTGAACCCGCGGTCATAGTCTCAAAACTCCAGAGTTAGTTTCTGTTTTCCTGCCATATTTCACCACACAGGATGGGTCACTTGCATACGGTAATAAAATAAGTCAGTTTGAGCTAAGAGGCTTCAGTAGGGTGGCGATGAAAGTATTGTCAGGCATTCCGCTGTAGGTTATTTTAAGGTTCTACATTTTTTCAGTCTCCTTTCATTGTGAAAAATCCTCTGCCTTGTTTATAGTAGATTTCCCTGTAAAATATCTGCAATATTCAATAGTGGTGTGCGTTGCCGTATTTTTTCAGCTTCCAGTAGATGCTCTGTAAATGACTGTTTTGTGTCTCAACGCTTTAGGTGTGCAATACATGCGTTGAACAGATATGTTTTTCTACGCGAAGCACGTACTGCTAACTTCATCAGCCAAGAGTCACCATCAACATGTATCTAAAAAATACACGTATTTAATGAAAATAACCGTAAAGGCGACATCGTTCAGTACATAAAATCGAACTGTTTCCTAAAAATTTTATTAAATGATCTTTAATATTAAATACTTTATGAAATGGAAGGTAAAGAGCTACACAATCATTACATTTTCTTAAACTATAGATATTGGGCTAATATAAATTCAGTATGGGCATTTGTCACCTCAGAGCTTAGATGGTGCTAATCATCCTGTTTGGCTTGTGGGCTCTGGACGAAATTCTTGCATGTGTCGGATCAGCCACGTTGCGATGGTTATGTAGGCCTGCGGGCCGCAATAAGTAGTAGCTTGTCTGATCATTAGTCACCGGGGAAGACTGGCCTCATGCCGGGCTGCAGAGGTAGAACAACTCTGAACCGGTCACGGTCACAGGTATGCGGAGGTGGGAGGGGGGGACGGGTGTTTCATAGTGGTGGAGGAGGGGAGCACTTAAGGGTGTGGTGGGGGAGGCTCCCTGTTAGTAGTCGCAGTACTAGTTGGGGAGGGGGTTTCGCCATTGGTGGTAGTTGCTGGAAGGGGTATTGGCGGGGGCGGTGAATGTGGTATTGGTGGTGGGAGGGTCATTGTTGGTCGTGGTGCTAGTTGCTAGGGAAAGAAAGGGGTAGTGATATTTTTTATTTTATTAAAATTGAAGATGATGGTTTTGGTGGGTCACCGTTGTTGGTCGTGGTTGAAAGGTCCTCTGTTAGGGGTTCGTTGTTTGGCTCCGTGGGTGCTGTTGCTGCTATTGGATTTCGCTGGAAGTGATGCGTATGAGGACTATTTCTGTAATTAACAATCACTGTGCGTCCCATTGAGTGGGTAATGAATTATGCCAGTTATAGCTGGTGTATGTCATTCACTGCACGAAGTGCAAGACATAACTGCCCGAGTGACTACTGACTGTAGCCTCTTCGCAGACTGCTGGAGGAGTGATGGTGCTGTTATAGTCCTGACAGGCTCCTGCTAGCCTCAGGGTTAACCTCTGAATCTTGCTGCTCGCTAATGACTGGTTGCTTAAGTTACGTCCAGGAGCGGCAGGATGGTGGTGGTGCCCTCAGGAGCTTGGCAGCAGTGGACCTTCTACTGCAGTAAGATGAGCCTGCTGGAAGTGGAAATACGGCATATACCAGGGAAGATAGTACCAGGTAGCGAGTGACATAATGGGAGTAGATATTGTGGTAGCGAGGCAGTACAAGTGGGGGAGGAAGAGACGACCAGGGGTACTGAGTCAGTACCAGGGGAACTGGGATGGTACCAGGGGCACTGATAGGCAGTAGCAGGGGAGCGCTGGTAAGGCGGTGTTAAGGGACGAACGAGTACTGTGACTTGAGCGGCTTTTCACTGTGGCAGGCAGCCTTCGTTTTCACTCTTTACTATTACTCTCTAGGTGCTATTTGTTAAGAAGTTAATTATCCATTTGGTTACCTTCTTACATAATTCTTTTGCACGCATTTTGTACGTTATTACATAATGGTAACACTTGTCGCAGGCTTTTGAGGTCAGTGTACACTACAGTGAGCATTTTGCTTGTCCAGTTCATCCAAGACCATATCATAATGGTCTAAAAATTGCAAAAGGCAACAACGACCTGCTCTTAACCCATGCTATATGAAGTTGTATAATTTGTGATTTCATATAATTGGCAATCTTGCTTCTCAAGACCCTTAAAAGATTTGATAATGGAAGACTAGCACATTCGATCTGTAGTGTTCTACTGTTGCACAATTGCCACATTTGTGGAGTAGAACTGTATCAGCAGTTTTTAGTGACTGAAATGATGCCTGTATCCAGGCTCCATAAAATATTTAGGGCACATTATAGTTTTTTTTGTGATTCTTGGTGAAAATGGAGTTAGGGCCTGGGGCAGAGTGCATGGACATGCTGTGAATGGTTTCTTTGAAATCAAGGGGAGTTGAGGGTTACCTCAGGAATTGTAGTGATGCCAACAGCGTTTTGAGTCTCGTTCATGAAAAATTCATTTGGGTCATCACTCTGTAGACTGATTATTGACTCGCTAAAGTCTCATTGCGACGTCAGTATATCACTCATTTCTTTATTAGCTTCGGTGTATGTTCAATCTGCTATAAGTAGGGACTGGATGCTGGACGTTTTTACCCTGGATATCAGATCAGTACAGAACTCTTAACGTATTTAAACAAATCTGAATTCGATAAGGCTTGCAGATAGTTATTGAAAGTGCGTAGCAAGTGTGAATGGCGAGCCAGTTCAAGTAGAGGTGTAGATATCGATGATTATATACAGAGACGTTCGTATATCTCAACGTATATACACAATATTTTCTTTAATCCACGTTTTAGAGGTATAAGTATTGTTCATGTTAGCGTTCACGTGAATTACGGCCTAAATGACCCATGTGTACTCTGTAGGTCTTAACTAAGAGGATGGTGGCAGCATGCGACCTGTTATGGTCAGTGGCTGTGGGCGGCCGGCCAGGCAGGCAGACCGGCTACGGAAAAGTTGAGACGCCTTTGGAATTTGTAATGAGCGTCGCGCAGACTGTGCATAACGATGTTCTAGGTTATGAAGACTTGGGTGGGGGTTTCTCTATTTACCGTATGCAGAGATATGGTGTTCTGGATACTTGGAAGCCTCGTGGCGTTAAGTAGATGATGCTCAACACTTGTGAAGGAATTCGTAGGCCTAACGTAAAATACGCCTGAAGCAACGTACTGGTGTTAAGGATGGGGCCTGGGAAGCAGGTCTTGTGTACCTTAAGTGTGGAGAGGGGAAGGGCGTTGGGAGGTCTTCACTTGGGTAGCTACCTTAGTTGGGAGGTGCGTTTGGGCAGAGGCTGATAGTTGTTTCTTATCGTTGTCTGGCGTTCCTTGTTTTTTTATATACATATTTTAATGGTTTAATTTTGTGATAGAAGACTAATTTTACTAGTGATTGTGATGGTGTTATGGAGTCTACTTCATTAAGGTATACGTAGTTCCTCTCCTATACACCCCCTTTCCCTCCGCCTTTCCCTTTCATATCTCGGTATCTTTGACACGTTGTGGTATATATCTTCCCATTGTTTTTTTCCTCACGAATACTATTACTAAAACACTATTTTACAAATATTGTTCCTTGACCGACTTAAAATTCCTGTGACTCCCGTCTCGAACATCAGGTATTGATATACTTAATGCATATATTGGGAAGATGTAAAGGTGTGGTTGGAGAAATAGGGGTAAGGTGATTGTAGCAGTGGGCCACTCGTGAGATCCGCCACACTGGCGCCACCCTCAAGTCCCCACTGGACCGCCACTTGTGTGTTTCACCACGCCTGCTTGATATGCGTTGCCACGCCCACACCCTCTTGCCTCTTGTGGACTAATACACCTCATGCACATTGTCCTTCCAGGGCATGCTTTTCCTGTTCACTCGTACCTATAGAGAATTCAGGGATGAAGTTTGTCAAGGGTAGTTTGGCTCTTTGAATGTCAGGTTTTTTAATAGCATCACGAAAGGTAGCACTGAAATAGGCCAGTTGATCAATGCTAGGCAGGCCCTACTAATGTTCAATCATTTTCACTCTTGTATGTCTAAACCATATTTAAAACTACCTAAAATATTTGCTTTAGTGAAGCTACGTAGTAGTTCGTTCTATTCGTCAAATTTATTTCCAAAGCAATACTTTGGAAAATTTGTAAGATTTAATTTATGCATTTAATTTTTTTTAGTTACCTTCGCTAGGTATTTTTATCAGTTTATATCTTTTTAACTTTATTAAGCAAAAATTGGATGCATCGTCATTGTGCTGCTACCCTATTTATAAAATAGTAACAGAGTAGGAACAAAGCTGTTTCCCTGTTACATTCCATCATGCAGGATGAGACTCATAAAAGATGTTGAAATCTGTTAGCCCGTGCTGGGAGACTTAGGCAAAGAAGATATCAAGTATTCCAGCAAGGATTCATTAGCTACTGGAGCTTCAAAGGCTTCATTCCAGCATAGCTGGAGTTACTATCATTTAGGAATTACCTTGATGCCGGTGAAGGACAGTTGGTCCAAGTTATTAAGAATTGCCCATCTATTTCTTGAATCAAACCCGATTACCGCCCATCCCCAAAGCACTGAACTTCTCTTGCAGGTTTAGCGCTTCTCAACGAGTATAAAAATTTGTCTTTTATATCTCTTGCAAGCATACGCTTCTTGTATCTTCCTCCTCGTTGTACACCTTTAAAGAGTAAGTTCAGTAAGTACTCTTCTTCGTAAGAAAGATCTCCGATACAGTGGATTAATTTTGTTAAAATAGTTTCTCACCGCATTTGATACAGTATTTCTGAAATCTGGAGGCTAGAACAGGTGTCGCCTTTAATCTAAGCGATGCATATATTAACTAGGGACTTGATACAATGTGAAGACGACGTATTCGTATTTGAACAACCCTTGCTTGTATGCTGGCCTGAATGCATTTGTCAGTGTAATTTATATTTTATCTCTCACAAACAGAATCATTCACTGCTGTTACGAGATTGAAACTTCAGTGGACTCCCCAATGGGAGCCCCATCACCAAGGGGTGAGGGGCTCTTGATCAAAGTAAATGGACATCATCTTGGATCGAATCTGTTTACCCCCCATACCCCATATGCTGTGTGACCTCAACGTGGTCATGCCGTGCTTGGTCGCCGGTTCTTACAGCATGAATTTTAAACTGCTCTTAGTTTCTACCAGTAGGCAAATTCAAGCCATCCTCTGTCGAAGGGCTTGGGGTAGGGAGGGGTGAAGGGATAGTGTTGATGTCTGGGACCACTGTGTTCCGTCCTCTTTGTTAACCTGTTACAATGTTTTTTTTAGTTAGAATTGGGAGAGAAGGCAGTGTGCATTATTAATAGTATATACTCTGTAGCTCAAAACGGGTGTGTCATTCAGCGCCAGTAGTAGTGGAAGTTCTATCCTAGGTCAGCTGACCAGCAAGGATGGAACAATGTGCATGCGTATGCAGCGTGCGTGTGCGTGTACGCGTGCATCACTTCTTGCCCGCCTCTTATGCTCATCGGCTTGTTGACAAAGCAAGGAGCAGCGCTTTTATAATGCAACAGGTTAGTCTACCACAAGGCCGCCTCGCCCCTCGTCACCTCCCCTCCTCCCAACTCACATCCTCCCTTTACCATCTCCTCCCCACCTCTCCTCACCATTACCTTCAGTCTGACAGCCACCATGGTAGTATTAAGTATTTTGGGGAATTCCAAGAAGCCACCACGAAAATAGGTATGTATATCATTTTTGACCATATTCTCGCTTCTGACATGAATTTGTGGATGGTCAAATACCTAAATATATTTAAGACAAAAGCGGTAATTTGGATATTTATTAAAGAAGACTTTTCGCCTCCAGGGACTTAAATTCAGTCTTTGAATTCAAAGTCCCTGTCGGGCAAAACGTCTCCTTAATGTGTTAAACACCACGCTTGTCTTGTATACCTGTTTGTTAATCATCATTTAGTAAGAGACCTATGTTTTCCCATCCAGCGAATTCATTTTTGGCCATTACAAATTCGCCAGGAAGATTTACAGTGCCCAGAAAAACTGATAAGTGGTTGCTGGGGTATTGTTCATTAACAGTTTTTAGGATCTCGTATTCATAAATTTAATCCTTCAGGGTAAATATAGTTATGAAGAGAAATAATATATATATATATATATATATATATATATATATATATATATATATATATATATATAATACACACACACACACACACACACACACACACACACACACACACACACACAGTATATATTAATATGATATGTTTAGAGCTAAACTATTACTAAGTGTTTTTTCATTTGATATCTGAAGCTTATAATTTAAGGTTGCAGCGATGTTAAAGTGAATAGTCAAGGCTCTGGAGATATGAAGTCTACAGTTACATACAACAAAACGTAAAAGAGAATGGGGAAACACGTGTCGACTCAAGTTGACGTGGCAGAACAGCGATCAGGGAAAGAACTTGTCCTGCTATTATGTAGTGTCCAAGGTACGTCCCTTGGAAATATAAACACAAATGCAGTATAATGTGATCCTTTATTGACAACGTTTCACCCACACAGTGGGCTTTTTCAAGTCACACACGGATCTACATTGTCAATAAAGGATCACATTATACTGCATTTGTGTTTATATTTCCATTGTGTCGGTATTTTATACCATTTATTTCCATCGTACGTCCCTTATGGATAGTTTTAAACAATGCGCGAAACTACCATTTCTTGTGGGGGCAACTTTTTGAGGAAAAATCTTATTAACTTCTGTTTCATGGTTAGAATAATAGTATACGGAGACTCGTTAGTTGACTTCCTCTATACTGTAAATTGCGATCCCCTGTCAACACGATGAATTAGAACATCTAAAAATGTACTCGTGTGCATCAGCGGCTAATAATTATATAGGTCACAATGTGATTAAAGTGATTCTATCCGGGAACTGAGAGAGGCAGAGTGAAGCTCACATGTATCACGTGACGTCACATGCAGCTAAGTCTTGCAAGGGGTCGTCTATGTAATACATATGGATGGTACTATGATACTCAGATAAGCTACACAACACATACAGGGGATCAGCAACTATGCTGACACAAGTCTCCTACCGGCTTAAGCCAGTGCCCTAACCTAGTCAGGTCAGGTCAGGTCACATTCACTTAAGGAAGGAGCACGGCATCTGACCTAGTAGCACAAGCTAGTCAGGTCCAATTCACACCCACCCGTACCCACTCGTGTATTTATCTAACCTATTTTTAAACCTACACAACGTTTTAGCCTCTATAACTGTACTTGGGAGTTGTTCCACATATCTGCAACTCTATTACCAAACCAGTGCTTTCCTGTATCCTTCCTGCGAGTCCTGTCTAGGCTAGATATTTTTAGTACGATATTTACATCCCCTTTATTTATTCCTGTTTTCGATTTATACACCTCAATCATATCCCCTCTAATTCTACGTTTTTCTGGAGAGTGCAGATTCAGGGCCCTCAGTCTATCCTCGTAGGGAAGATTTCTGATGGAAATATAAACACAAATGCAGTATAATGTGATCCTTTATTGACAACGTTTCACCCACACAGTGGGCTTTTTCAAGTCACACACGGATCTACCTGGGGTTGGAAGGTACGAGAGTATTTATAGTCATGTTCAGAATGTTGAGGTCAGGTGGAGAATGCTGCATCTGATGATCTACCGGGTGGGGTTATAGAGTCTTGGGTAGCTTGGCAGGGGTATTGGACAAGTTGTGAGTAGACCTTCTGCAGTGTTCTATGTTCTTATGATTCCAGGATTCTTCTGTATTGAGTGTTGTCTTCTGTGGCTATGTCTTGAGTTTCTGTAGTTAATTAAATGGTTGTGTGAATTGCGATGTTGTACACAGGCATTCCTTGTATCGTCAGTCCTGCTTGCATATTGGTGAGAGTAAGACACATGTGCAACATCTGGGTATCTTTATTGTAGACGTTTCGCCATCCAGTGGCTTTATCAATACAAATTCCAGGACATAACTTGAAGACAGTAGAACTATGTACAGAAGATGAGGTAATCAGTCCCTCAACCTAGGAGTAGGTGCGAACAGCACCATAGTCGTGGAGATTCTGAAGCAGAAGAAAGAATCCTGGCGCTTATATAGTAACGTCAGGTGAAGCAGACGAGGGCAAATTCACTGGTGGGCGGGATTCCCCAGTGGAAGTAGGTCCTTCCCAAAGAGATGGGTTAGTTGTAGTAGTAGTTGTCGTAGTTGTGAAGGTTATGTACAACTACTACTACAACTAACCCATCTCTTTGGGAAGGACCTACTTCCACTGGGGAATCCCGCCCACCAGTGAATTTGCCCTCGTCTGCTTCACCTGACGTTACTATATAAGCGCCAGGATTCTTTCTTCTGCTTCAGAATCTCCACGACTATGGTGCTGTTCGCACCTACTCCTAGGTTGAGGGACTGATTACCTCATCTTCTGTACATAGTTCTACTGTCTTCAAGTTATGTCCTGGAATTTGTATTGATAAAGCCACTGGATGGCGAAACGTCTACAATAAAGATACCCAGATGTTGCACATGTCTTACTCTCATCTTGTCGGTATTATATACCATTCGTACACTACTTGCATATTGGTGTTCTGAGATACGTGTTTGGAGGTCTCTTGATGTTTCGCCCACATATAATTATAGGCTTCTTCCTACGTGCACTCAGAATCTGCAGCAATGAGTTCCTTGAAGAAGAATGCACTATAATTGAACTATCCTCGTCACTTCATCAGAGACTGCAGACGGCGGGCATTAAACATCTTCAACACACCCAGAGAAGACACTGCCGAGAAGAGATACATAGTCCTCCCAACCAACTCCATTGCCAAACATGTTTCCAACATCTTTACCAAAACATCATTCCAAGTATCTACCTCCACAACCACGACCATCAAGGACATCACCAGTAGTAGACAGGACAAGCCTCCATCCTCTGCAGGGGTATACATAATCCCTTGTAATGACTGCAACAAATTATATGTGGGCGAAACATCAAGAGACCTCCAAACACGTATCTCAGAACACCAATATGCAAGCAGGACTGACGATACAAGGAATGCCTGTGTACAACATCGCAATTCACACAACCATTTAATTAACTACAGAAACTCAAGACTTATAGCCACAGAAGACAACACTCAATACAGAAGAATCCTGGAATCATCGCTCATCTCTACAACCAACAATTTCAACCAGAACAATGGCTTCTATAACATAGCTGAACCACTCGCCAAGAAACTTCTTCATCGCTATCCCACATAAGAACATAGAACACTGCAGAAGGTCTACTCACAACTTGCCCAATACCCCTGCCAAGCTACCCAAGATTCTATAACCCCACCCGGTAGATCATCAGATGCAGCATTCTCCACCTGACCTCAACATGCTATAAATACTCTCGTACCTTCCAACCCCAGGTAGATCCGTGTGTGACTTGAAAAAGCCCACTGTGTGGGTGAAACGTTGTCAATAAAGGATCACATTATACTGCATTTGTGTTTATATTTCCATTGTGTCGGTATTTTATACCATTTATTTCCAAGATTTCTGATACATGTGATCAACTTGTCATCCTCCTTTGTACGTTTTCCAGAGCATATATCTAATTTTCATGTGTTAAATTATACCGGAGATGCCTTGATGACATTTAGTTTTCCTCGCAGCATACCTGGAGTTTATCTGGAGAGGGTTTCGGGGGGGCAACGCCCCCGCAGCCCGGTCTGAGACCAGGTCTCGTGGTAGATCGGGATCTGAGCACCAGGCTGTTACTGCTGGCCACACGTAAAACGAAGTACGAACCACAGCCCGGCTGATCAGGTGTTAACTTTAGATGTTTGTCCAGCGCCTGTTTAGTGGTTGTCATTATAAGGTGGGTTCCTGTACTGGTGCAAGACCATCCTGCTCCTCACTGTGCTTCAGCATCACCGGCAGTCTAACTAATCAGAGATGGGCCGGAGGGTCGAACCTGTAGCACTCCTTGTGCTGAAAGACTCACACGGGTTTATCGTGTCACGAAATACAATAAAATGCGGAGACAAAATATTTTACTGGCCTCAATTTCGAGGTAGTATTGTGGGTGGCAGCGTGGACGGGGCTGGAAATGTTGCTACTGTAATGTTATACCAATACTGTAGCAAGTGATGAAAAACTGTAGAGAAGTTTTTTCCAGTGCATCTACTATTTTAGCGGATTTACCTGGAACAAGGAAGTTTTAATGTAGCTGCTTCCTTCCGCTGGAAGGCTCTTGAAACAAGGAATTAAGCTCCTCTCCCTCGGATCGAAAATGATTGTCTTCCAGTCCCTACGCGTTATATGAACCTACGGGTTTAACTCTTCCTCGATGCTTGTAATACATAAAGAAAACATAAAAATATAAGAAAGAAGAAACACTGAAACAGGCCTACTGGCCCAGTGCGAGGCAGGTCGAAGTCACCTACTGATTCAAGCCACTGACCCAGCCTGTTCAGGTCCAGGTCACATCCACTTAAGGAGCATGACATCAGACCTATTAGCACAAGCTAGTCAGGTCCAACTCTCGCCCACTCCCACTCGTATATTTATCTAACCTATTTTTAAAACCACACAACGTTTTAGCTTCTTTGACGGTATTCTGGAGTTCCACTCATCCACAACTGTAGTATTACCAGACCAGTTCTTTCCTATATCCTTCCTGAATCTGAATTTTTCCAACTTGAAACCATTGCTGCGAGTTCTGTCTTGGCTAGATATTTTTTAGCACGCTATTTATATTCCTTTTATTTATTCCTGTTTTCCATTTATACACCTCAGTCATACCCCGCCCCCTAATTTTACGTGTGTTGGGACCTTCAGTACCAGCCCTCGGACGGACGACAACCTGATGGCAAGAACAAAAGTTACTTATGCCACCGTTACCTTCATAGTGTGTTTTGTCTTTATCCTTCAAAGAAGAGCAAGTGCGTTTTATCACCACTCCATCCTGCTTGTGAATGAACTGGCTTCTCAAGATTTTTTTTAAGGTCTAATTGTAATGCGTGAGGTAGCGTAACGTGTGTACACTAGTTAGGCTTTACTGGCTCCTAATTGGTGTGATGAGAGGTTGCCCACCTGTCGCCGTGCATTACTTTAAATGTGGTTGGCACCTTGTTCACATATAAAATAATGTTCATTAATGCATATACGGAGTGTTAGTGAAAGACGTAAATGTAGGGGAATCCTTTGTGTAAAAGAAGACACATAGTAATACAAGGAGTTACGTATAACCCCACAGGTTCTGTCAGATACTGCATCCTTCAGAAATCCAGCATTGACGTCATAGTAGTCACAACACAAACCATCCGGCACTTGCAAGTAAAGACACATGTGCAACATTTGGTTATCTTTATTGTAGACGTTTCACCATCCGCTAGATGGCGAAACGTCTACAATGAAGATAACCAGACGTTGCACATGTCTTTACTTGCATCATGTCGGTATTTTATATCTTTCTTGCACATCCGGTACTCCACGGGGACTTCGATGCCATACACCGGGCCCACAGATACAGGGAAATGAATGCGCTGGCGTCGATTCTAAGGCTGCTACAACGAGATCGACCTTGAGCAGATTTCATCCTTAGTGACTTCGTAACCCACATAGATCTATACGCCATATGCAGAGGAAATGAGAAAAAAATATGTATGGATAAAGCTGTTAAGAAATAGAAAACAGGCAAGTTTTGTCACTTTTTCAATTACTGCTCACTCCAGGTTTATTCACGCCTTGACTTTATGAATACATTATTAAATGTGCACCACGCGTAGACTGAAGGTGGCTATCAAACAGCGGGACTGCACTTGTATTTTGCAATATATAACTGCTAAAGTGTCAACTCCGGAAGTGAATCTGCAAGGTCGCAAGCTGACTACTTAACCCTGTAATTAAGTGCATCAAGGTCATGCCACTTGTCTTACTCAGGCATCAACGACTCTAAAGTTCTTCCCACAACAAACCATTACCTCTTCCGTCCTCCATAGTATCACACTCCCACATCAAGCGTATTGTCCCAGCAACCATCACCAAGGTCCTAACATTTCCATTGTCACCCTGCACTCACGGTCTCTCCCAAATAATGATCTCGTCCCGTGCTTTCTAATGCATTGGTTAGCAGGAATGCTATGTTTCTCGTAGGTACTAATGACGCGTTTTAGGCAAGCATTCGGCTACGTTTATCAGACTTGTGTAGAGTGTAGCGTTGAGCTTATATCTAAAGCCTAATAATTTTTACGACTGAAGAAGCCACTCGTGGCGAAACATTTTCTCTAATAAATGTCCTGAACTGTACATTAGTGTCCCCTCCCTTACACACACCGACTCAGTCACTCACAAGCTTTAGTTTCCTATAGGAATACCATAATCTATATAACATCGTCATTTAAGTTCCTCTTCCTCACGTCAACGCTGTCAACTTCTACCATAGCTAGTAGGCAGAGGAACTTGGCTAATACTTATTAAAAAGCGCCAAACCCATGAGTTTCTAAGTTATCTATTATTTCTTGTGGAGCTTTGAGTGGTTTCATGTTCAGAAACTGTATATTATAACTTAAAGTCCGTAGCGTTGCATTTGAGCACATTAACAGTTTTAGCAATATCTGTGATGAGTGGAACAAAGGAAGCGTCAGTGAAGCAGATAAGAGCAACTAGAAAACTTTTACCTTCAATAGTAAAGAGATCTTGATTCGAATAACTGGAGCTCCTTCCACTACCTTGAATTAAATCTGATTACCTATTGTTACCCAGGAATTGTATGACACCCCTATTGATTTAGCGCTTCCGCTTGACCTATACATGTATAGTAACATTCACGAGGGGGGAGCGCTAAATCTGTAGGCTTCATACTACATCTGGGGGAATGTTACAGACGTGTGTGGTTGGGTGCGTGCAAGATCTGCCCAGTCTGTAGGTCGGTTATAGTTAGTGATTCTGTCATTGTTCTTTCTAAGAGACGTTTCGCCCACCAGGGAATTTATCATTCTGGTGGTGCACAACTTTGGTGCAGATGAATACCTCGCACTACATTTACAGGGAAGCGCCTAACCCTTTGAGGTCATGTAGCACGTGGGTAATAGGAGGCAATCAGGTTCGATCCAAGGAAGAGGAGGAATAGATCCAATTCCTTGGGTCAAGATCTCCTCAAAGGTATCATGCTTGCCCATTGACCTCCATTGCCTAGAAAGTTGTACATAAAACTGTTTACAAGGCAGCTTACATTTACACCTGCTGAGTAACAACAAAAGTGATTATTAGTGCTGGGCAGTGTTGATCGTGCGAAGGAATTGTTTACCACTACTAGGTCAGTGGCCCTAAAATTCTGAAACAGGTTGGTATATCAGAGGAGCTCAGGGTAAGTAATTTTGGTTAATAGTGCGTTTACCTGCTCTGTCTTTTTATGCATTTTATCTTGATGTTAAATGGGATGTGTAGTAGAGAGAGTTGCATTTTGGGTAAATGTTATTTTAATATTATTTTTTGGGGGGTATCAAAACCTTCATGTATTATAACTTAACCCAGCCAATCCTAACCTAAAATTACTTTTCTTGGGTTAGGTTGAGTTTACCAAAACGAAAACTTTTTTTCCCATAGAGCAAAAGTATAGATGTCTATTGCACAACCTCCTTAATGTTGGAAACTTGCATAATAACCAATATTGAAGCTGAAATCTGCGGATCTAATTTGATATAGCGTCTTGTTTTTATGCTGAACTTAAGAAAAACCAAAATAAATACTGAGGGTAGAGGTGGCCAGTGCGAGCTGTTTTCCTCGGCTCATTTATCGAGGGAAGCGCTAAACCGTAGGGGTCTTTAGAGTATGGAAACTAGGCAATCAAGTCCAGTTCGCGGAAGGGGGAGGGGAAAGTCCAGTTCCTTGGATCAAGAGCCCCTCGGCGGCATCAAGGCACCTGTCTTCCATGAGGAATATTTAATGTATAATGCCACACGCCAGGATGCGGTCCACAATAATTGACTAAAGACAGGTAACTAATGCCAGGTTAACAGCGGGGAAAGAGCATTACTAATACGTCTTAGCCTGCCTGGGAATCAAAAGCATTGCCTGTGTTGTGATCTGAACGTTCATTACCACTGAGCTACCTTTAGCGTATTTTATTTCACCTTATTGGGTTTATTCATGTCTACACTGTCATATCACTTATTATAAGCGTTTAGAGGTAATGTAAATTAAGTGCTCTTAATCACAAATCTTAAATATCTGATGATGCTGGAGGAAAACTTGCCTTCTTCGTATCATTGTCTGGTGCATTTTTGTTCACTTTAGTTTTTTTTATGGAAACCAGAATTACGTACGTTGTATAATAGTCGACCATTATCAAGTCACTTACTAATGGTCCAGGGCGGAACGAAACGTTGTCTAAATATTTACCTCCAATTTGTGGGCTTTGAATTGAATATAGAAATTATATTGATATGGCTGACAGGACCGAAACTTGTCCAATTAAGTTTTCTAGTATATGCACTTTCCCCATTTAATTGTGAATTGCAGCCACGTTGTTATGGTATTAATTCTATCTTAATTGAGGTCTTATCATAGCTAGCCAGCTGAAGTTTGATCTCGGGACTGACGTTATCTAATTGATTTTAAAGTAACCGGTATACAGTATTTGTTTACCGTAATTAAGAAAACTTGTGTAATGTCATGACATATGATGTCTACTGGATTTATATTCCCCACAAATATAATAATTATGTCTAACCATGACTCATGTCCTTGCTAATGACTGGGACAGCTGCAGCTTGAGGGAGACTTGGTCGCCAACTGTTTAACAAGTCACTTGTTACATTATAACATCGTAGTAGCGTGTCGTCAGCTGGGAGGGAGACGCCTACACAGAGATGCTGGCTCGTGACATAATAGACTAGCACTAGCCCAAAACTAATCTAGACTACGTTATTTAAACTAGCGTAATCAAAGAAAGTCTTATGGCTTAATTTTATTAATTGGACAACTCTCCTAGGATGCTGCTGCCCACAGCATCCTAACATCCGGATACCTACATACTGCTAAGTGAACATGGGCAGTAGGTGTAAGGAGACTTGACCATACGGCTTCTCGTTCGACAGTGTAGAATCGAACCCTGATCCTTTGGTGAGGCGAGCACTCCCACTCTTCTACAGGTTTAATGTTAAAGCAAGCGTGCGTATCTACATAGAAAGTACCTGCAGGTGGTAGTGTAATCCCTGGTTTAGAAAAAAGGCAGGAGAGATGGCGGCGTACGTGTGGTAGCGTAATGATGGTCCTGGCAGCGTGTGTTAGGTGGTGGTGGCGGCGGCGGCGGCGTGGCCTGGGGTGTGGGGAGGTGTGAGGAGTGCTGGGGGGATGGTATTTACCCCTCTCCCCCACCACACTCCTTACCATCTCTCCTCACTGTCCCGGTGTTATCCACCCTAGGCAGGGCCCCGGGCGTTCGCTCCAGCCTGGCTGGAGTAGGAGTGGAGGATGACTTACGTGGGGTGGGTGTGGCAGTGACAGCTTATCCATATTTTACTACATTAATTTTCTTAAGTCATTTCCAAAGACAGTTTCCGTAACGTTTTCTGGAAACTTGCAAATGATATTTTCTTTAAGGTAGGTTAGATTACTTAAAGCTATACAAAATATATACATAAAGCTATACAAAAGTTTTGTAAATTTAGATTTTTACAAATTAATACGTAAAATATAAATGATCGAGAGCGTGGAGCTGGATGCTGTGGGACTGATCACCTCAAAGGTGCTGGACTGATCGCATCATAATTAGCCCTTCACTGTTTATGTTGTCTCAAATTTTAGTCACCTGTGTATTAGACTGAAGAGACTGTGTAGGTGAAACGTTTTGGGAAGTGTTAAACAAATATGCCTTACTTATTACCTTGTCGATATTTATCAATATTATAAAACTAAGCTGCATAATATTGCATTAATGGTTTAAAAACCCGACATATGGATGACTAAGGCACATTTGTAACACTTGGGGTATCTTTATTGCTATACCCAAGTGTTGCACACGTCTTATTCATCTGTCTAATATGCAGAGCTGCAGTATATCTACTTCTGGAGACTCCGGATGCTAGGACTTTTTTACATAAATCTAGACCATCTGTTACCCATATTACACACGTTTAGGCACTGTTGTCTGGCTTCAGATTTCTGCTTACCCTAACTGTTCACTTTTCACTATACAGGCAGGTCAATCTTTACAGTGCTTCGCTTTACGGCGTTTCGTTAATGCAGCAGTTTTCAGTTATACCTATTTTTTATTTATTCAGACTTCCTACAATATATATATTCGCCACTCACTGTAAGGTAAGGACGAAAATATTTTAAGGTAAGTAATGTGTGTACTGTATCTGCATTTTTTTTTTAGGCCTAGCTCTGTTGCTTACTTAATGTGATAATGTAAAAATGTTATCAGTGAAAAAAGGCTGTTTCACTTAGTGATTATCGGTTCACAGCAGTAGTCGAGAACCTAGCATGCTGTGTTAGCAGGGTCCTCCTCTACTGATACAGCTTAAGGAAGCAGATTGTAAATATACTGGAATGTGAAACGTGGCTCTGTAAAATAAATAAATGGGGAGATTAGTTTATAGATCATATTAAGGGATAGCAAGTTATTTACATTAAGTTTTAATTATCGTCAAACATATACCAGGAAGGCAGAAAGATATATTAGACATACAAAGCAAATGCGATAGTGATTATAGACAAGGTAGATTACAGTGGAAAATGAACATGTTATTAGAAGACCGGGGGAACTTACGTGCCTCTTAAAGAACTCCCAGGTCCTCAGTGACTTAATCGCATCCTGGATCAGGATTTACCCCAGGATTATTAGCCCGTCTACACCATGCCAGCCAGTACACCAGTGACACCCCCATTCTTCCTTCATTTCTTTCCCTTTTTCTTTCTCTATAACCTTTACCTTTGATTTTCGAGGCTTTCTATGCCCGGAGCCCGGGACTGAGCCAGACTTGTTTAGGGCTTGCTTGGTTATCCAGGCTGTTGCTGCTGGCGGCCTGCTGGCGCACGTATCCATCACTATAATTGATCTAGCACTGGGAGATACTTCAGTTTCCTCTTGTAGACTTTCACACTTGTCCCGACAGTTGATGTCTTCTGGTAAGATGTTGAATAGTCATGTACCACAGATGTTTATAGTGTGTTCTCAGTGTCCACAAGGTTACCAACCACATGGTCTAAAAGAGGTCAGTGACCTTCACATACCACGACTTTTTTTTTAACGAGGATGTGACCTTACCGCCTTCCAGTCTCTTTCCACAATAATTAAAAACAGAAAACTTAGCCAACAAGTCTGAGAAACATTAATGGTGTAGATGAGTGTTTGCAACATTACTTACTATAAATATACAATGTTTATTGAGTATAAATGACACAGTGGCATTCTCCACACCATCTTTCCTTTTAAGCTTCGTTCCTTTCCTCTTCACCACTGTCTAGCTTCTTCCGTTGTCCTCAGGAATGCTCACGTGAGCACTGCTACGAATTCTCTTATTTTCCTCTGTTTAGCGCTGAGTCTCATTATATTGCTTCCTTCTGCTCTTTCATCTGCTGGTACAGTTGTTTTAGATGAATCTTATGAATCATATTCATCAAAGCTTTGGAGTTGAACACCTTCCATCAATTTGTCAATATTGTATAACATAGATATAACGATGATTTCCATCTAGGCTGAAGGACTGAACACCTCAAGATGACTTCTCTCCACCTCCGCCAAAACTGAGGGACAGCACCTCAACATCACTTTAGTTGTCGCTCTCCAGGCCGAGGGATAGATCGCCTCACACTACACTTCGTCTTCTCAGTATATTCATTCTGTAGCGTGGAGACCAGGGCTGAGCTGTATAATCTAAGGAAGGCCTAAGTTATGAAGAATAAGACTTGTATACAACACCCGGGTATCTTTATTTGAAGATACTTCGCCAACCAGTGGTTTCATCAGTTCAGTACCTCATCTGAATCCAGTATATGACAGTTCATCTTCCGGCCTATGCTTCGGTTGCATGAAGACAAAGATCCTGAACAACAGCTTCCAGGCTGAGGGACTGAGTACCTCGTATTCTGGGTGGATAGAAAAGTAAGACACGTGTGCAACAATAATGTATCTTTAATCGGAAACGTTTCGCCTAGACAGCAGACCTCGGTCGAATTCAGGGGTTACAAATATGGAGACAACAACAGTGAAGACATAATGATGTAAGATCATTAGCCTTGAATAAATAGTTTGAGGTAGTCAGTCCCTCAGCTTGGAGATGTGTTCAACTTCATAGTCTTGAACCGTGTGAAACTGAAGCATGAGAAAGGAGCCTGTTATATTGTAGAAGTTAGATACTCCACTTTTCAAACTACGTACCTCTATATTGAATTGATAAAGCCGCTGGTTGGCGAAACTTCTTCAAATAAAGGTACCCAGATGTACAACATTTGGGTACCTTTATTGAACGAACACGTTTCGCCAACCAATGGCTTAAGTACAGAGGTGATATGCGAAGACAGTATTTGATTAATAATCGCTTCAGTATTGTATACCATGCCTCCCTGGTGAAGTAACCAGTCTCTCAGCCTTGCAGAATTATACAGTGACATTGGAAAGACAGGAGGTACTCGGTCCCTTAGCCTGGAAGCCGGTGTTCAGTACTTCAATACTGAATCTGATGTAAAGGCAGGAAGATGGACTCATATACTGGAGCCAGATGTTGTGCAGGAGTTAAGTGAAGTCACACGTGGGCGAACCCGGTAATGAAAGTAGGTCATGACCAAGGATTGAGCCAGAGCTTAGCGGATTGGCTGTGGGAGATCTCTGTATTTAGATTACATAGTGTTGCGTTGTCTGACAAATATCATTGCAATAATGGTATGCAATACCGACAAGATGTGGGGAATTGGATACCTGTGCAACATCGGTCTACCTACCTGGAGGTTATTCCGGGGATCAACGCCCCCGCTGCCCGGTCCACGACCAGGCCTCCCGCTGGATCAGGGCCTGATCAACCAGGCTATTACTGCTGGCCGCACGTAGTCCAACGTACGAACCACAGCCCGGCTGATCTGGCACTGACTTTAGGTATCTGTCCAGCTCCCTCTTGAAGGCAGCCAGGGGCCAGTTGGTAATTCCCCTTATGCTTGGTGGTATCTGTTGAATGAACAGGTTTTGTTCAATTTATCAATTATAAGTGTATCAATTTATGGAGCTTCTGGATGGTGAAACGTCATCTAACACAGGTATCCAGATGTTGCGCATGTCTAATTCCTCATGACTCACGAAATCGTAATGACACGATTGCAAACAAACCATACCCCGGCCGGGATTGAACCCGCGGTCAGAGACTCTCTGACCGCTGGTTCAATCTCGGCCGGGATATGGTTTCTAATTCCTCATCTTGTCATCGGTATTATATACTATTATTATAATGATACCCAGGTGTTGCATACAGTACGTGTCTAAAAGGCATGTACAATTCAGGACATTGATTATAAGCCATTCGTGGCGAAACGTTTTCTCTAATAAATGACCTTAACTATACACGAGTGTCTTTCTACACATCTTGTTGGTATCGCCAGACCATTTTTTAATTACTTGTCTAATTCCTCATCTTGTCGGTATTGTACAGTATATTAGTATTTTAACTTACTAATGATGTATACTTGATAATCTACAGATGTATATCTGTAGAGTTTCTTGTACATTTGTCGGTCTTGTATGCGTTGGTTGAAACAAATGGTCCCTTGTAAGGTATAGCTGAAGTCAGCTTCCCGCGTTACCGAGTAAAGTATAGCTGGAGCAACCTCCTGCGGGTCTCGACAAGACGCTGCTGTTGTGATTTATCCAACTCTCGAGTTGCCCCTTTTAAGGAGCCTTGGTAACAGGTATTCACTATCTCGAGTCTGGTCGTCGTTCGGGCTTGTCAGAGAGGACGATAGTGACTGTGGTAAAGCATTGTGGACAGTTCAGGACATTTATTAAAGGAAACATTTCGCCACTCATGGTAAAACGTTTCATTTTAATAAATGTCCTGAACTGTACATTACTTCATAGGATCAGTTCTGTATGAAGTACCTTTGATATATCTTTGAGTTTCGAGTCTCGCACTACTCTCGGAGCCCAGCCATGGGCCTGGCTCGTCTGGCGCTTGCCTGGTCAACCAGGCTCTTGCTGAAGATTGAGACACTTATGCAACATATGGGAATCTTTTTTCAGGAAACGTTTCGCCACACAGTGGCTTCATCAGTCCAATACAAAGTAGAAAGGCGTAAGGAGAGGAGGAGTTTGAGGTAATCAGTCCCTCAGCCTGGAATCGATGTATTCAGTCCATCCATCTTGTAGAATGTACAGCATAGGGCCGTAGACGTGGCTTAAATACTGTAGTGAGGTATATAAGCCACGTCTACGGCCCTATGCTGTACATTCTACAAGATTGATGTACTGAACACATCGACTCCAGGCTGAGGGACTGATTACCTCAAACTCCTCCTCTCCTTACGCCTTTCTACTTTGTATTGGACTGATGAAGCCACTGTGTGGCAAAACGTTTCCTGAATAAAGATTCCCATATGTTGCATAAGTGTCTCAATCTTCAACTTGTCGGTTTTTCAAACCATTCATCACAGGCTCTTGCTGCTGGAGCAAGTGTGCCGAGTTCCTTCCTGAACTGTACTCAAGTGTCCTTTTCCACGGGTTGTCGTTATCACTATACCATTTACAAGGAGATGAAGACCATCTTGACCTCAGGTTGTATTAGAGTTGTAGCCATGCCTGGTCATCCTTCATATCCACCCATATATATTTTGTTTTAACCTAGGATAACCCAGCAGAGTACATTGTTAGTACAGTCAGCGACTTCCTTTAGCCCTCACCTTCCTAGGATGCAGCCCACAGTAGCCGACTGTTAGGTAAAAGGAGACTTTTCCAACTGAGACATTTTATTGCGGCAACGTATCTCTTTCCATGCCTCTTCCAGTTCCTTCATCTGAATATTACCTGAAACTTCATTAGCACTAGCAAAGAGAATCCACTAAGCAAATCCCGGTACTGATTCTTGAGGGGCTCCACTGGGGTCAGTAACTGCACCCGAGTCGTTCGTAGTAGGTCCAGTACATACCGTTCTTGTGGTAGTATTTTTGTGGGAGGACGATGCGTCTCAGTAACGGGTTTGGGCATCGCTCTTGGTAGCTTTACTGTCAGTGGACGGACCTCTGGCCTGTAGCCACCCTGCTCCCACTGCTTTATGTTGCGAGCCATTCACCTCCCCACTAAATGAAGATTTTATTTTCATTGTTAACCAATGAAAGCTAATCAGTGTGGTTTATTTCAGTTGGGGTCCTTTGTCGTCTTCCCTACGATGCGACATACAATTACTACAGAGAAATTTATACCATTTTTTTGTAAGGGTTTGGATAGTTGAGGGACGATGAGGTTTGGGGTGCTGAAGAGTGTGGAGGTTGGAGAGGGACGTGTGGTACTAAAACACAGGTAGTGAGGCAGGTGTAGTCGACCACTCCTCCCCACGCCAATCTCTCCATCCATTGAGTTTCCCTCCCTCCCACCCTTCCCTGCATGCCTTCCTGGCGTGCCCCGTACCTCCCTTCCCTCCACGGCACCGCCTCCACATTGTTTGGTCGCAGCTTAACCTGTCTCCCTGGCGAGGTATATCTTGCACCTGCAGTCTCCGCTCTTCACCCCTCACCTTAACTTTCAAAACGAAACCACTTTAAGTTGCCCTAATAACAGAGGACTTTCAACTCCTTTCATTTGATAATCGGCTTTTGAGGGATGCTGATTGTGGTGAGTGAGTAAAACATGCTTAGCATGGGTCAATAGGTCTAAGGCGTAACTATATTACTCGTGTTGAAAAATGGTATATAATACCACTGGTGCATTCCGTACTTTCCCTGTTGATCTCTTGGATATCCACCGTGAATACGGTACGTATTCCGAGTTAAGTGTATCTCTGGTAACCCTGCTTATGTTGTGGTCTTTGCGGGGAAGAGGGAGTTTAATAATAAGATGCATGTGCAACAGCTGGGTATCTGTTTTTTGAAACGTTTCGCCTACACAGTAGGCTTCTTTGGTCAACTACAGATGCAGCAGGCGTCTACCTACCTGGGGTCTACCTGGAGGGCATTTCGGGGATCAACGCTCCAGCGGCCCGGTCCACGACCAGGCCTCCCAGTGGATCAGGGCCTCATCAACGAGGCTGTTACTGCTGGCCGCACGTAGTCCAACGTATGAACCACATCCCGGATGATCCAGCACCGACTTTAGGTATCTGTCCAGCTCCCTCCTGAAGACAAAAAGTCTATTGGTAATGCCCCTTATGGCTGGTGGGAGGCTGTTGAACAGTCTTGGGCCCTGGACAATTATTGTGTTTTCTCTTAGTGTACCAGTGGTGCCCCTACTTTTTACTGGGGGTATGTTGCATCGCCTGCCAAGTCTTTTGCTTTCGTAGGGAGTGATTTCTGTGTGCAGATTAGGAACCAGTCCCTCCAGAATCTTCCAGGTGTAGATTATGATACATATCTCTCGCTTGCGCTTCAATGAGTACAAGTCAAGTGCTTCCAGGTGTTCCCAGTAGTTAAGGTGTTTGATGGAACTTATACGTGCAGTAAAGGTTCTCTGTACATTCTCTAGATCTGCAATTTCACCTGCTTTTGAATGTGTGATGTTAATGTACAGCAGTATTCCATCCTAGAAAGAACAAGTGATTTAAAAAGGATCATCATTGGCTTAGCATCTCTTGTCTTGAATGTTCTCATTATACATCCTATCAGTTTCCTCACAGATATGATAGAAGCACTGTTGTGGTCCTCTTGAAGGTGAGATCTTCGGACATTACCACTCCCAGGTTCTTCACATTACTTTTCCGCTCTGTTGTGTGATTAGAGTCTGTAGTATACTCAGTCCTAACTATTATTTCCCCCAGTTTTCCATAACGGAGTTGATGGAATTTGTCTTCATTGAACATCATATTGTTTTCCGTTGCCCATTGGAAAACTTGGTTTATATCTTCTTGGAGATTTGCCGTGTGCTCAGTGGATGACACACTCATGCAGATCCTAGTATCGTCTGCAAGGTATGATACAGTGCTATGGTTTACATCTGTCTGTGTCTGATATGAGAATGATGAACAGGATAGGGGCGAGTACTGTGCCTTGTGGGACTCAGCTTCCTATTTAACTCTGTTTACCACTACTCTTTGTGTTCGATTGGTTAAAAAGTTGAAGATCCATCTGCCTACTTTGCCAGTTATCCCTTTAGCACGCATTTTGTGTTATTACACCATGATCACACTTGTCAAAGAACATAAGAACATAAGAAAGGAGGAACACTGCAGCAGGCCTGTTGGCCCATACTAGGCAGGTCCTTTACAATTCATCCCACTAACAAACATTTGACCAACCCAATTTTCAGTGCCACCCAAGAAACAAGCTCCGATGTGCAAGTCCCTCTCAAATCCAACCCCTCCCACTCATGTACTTATCCAACCTAAATTTGAAACTACCCAAAGTCCTAGCCTCAATAACCCAACTAGGTAGACTGTTCCACTCATCAACTACCCTATTTCCAAACCAATACTTTCCTATGTCCTTTCTAAATCTAAACTTATCTAATTTAAATCCATTACTGCGGGTTCTCTCTTGGAGAGATATCCTCAAGACCCTGTTAATATCCCCTTTATTAATACCTATCTTCCACTTATACACTTCGATCAGGTCTCCCCTCATTCTTCGTCTAACAAGTGAATGTAACTTAAGAGTCTTCAATCTTTCTTCATAAGGAAGATTTCTAATGCTATGTATTAATTTAGTCATCCTACGCTGAATGTTTTCTAACGAATTTATGTCCATTCTGTAATATGGAGACCAGAATTGAGCTGCATAATTTAGGTGAGGCCTTACTAATGATGTATAAAGCTGCAGTATGACCTCTGGACTTCTGTTGCTTACACTTCTTGATATAAATCCCAGTAATCTATTTGCCTTATTACGTACGCTTAGGCATTGCTGTCTTGGTTTAAGGTTGCTGCTTACCATAACCCCCAAGTCCTTTTCGCAATCTGTATGGCTAAGTTCTACATTATTTAAATGCTAGGGTTATGGACACTCCCGAGCTTCAGAACCTTGCATTTATCTACATTGAACTGCATCTGCCACTTTTCTGACCAAGAGTAGAGTTTGTCTAAATCCTCCTGAAGTTCCCTAACATCTACGTTTGAATCAATTATCCTACCTATCTTCGTAGGCTTTTGTAAAAATCTGTGTATACTACATCTGCATTCTGTTTGTTTTCCAGTGCACCTAAGACCATATCATATTGGTCCAATAGTTGCGAGAGGCAGGAACGGTCTGCTCTGAAACCATGTGGCCCTGGATTGTGCAATTTTTGGATTTCAAGTGGTTTGCTATCCTGCTGCTTAGAACTCTTTCAAAGATTTTTTATGATGTGGGACGTTAAAGCTGTTGGTCTATAGTTCTTAGCTGCTGCTTTGCTGCCACCTTTATGTAGTGGTAATAAAGTAATTATTTCGTAATTATTACATCATCTTTGCTACTGTGCCTACTGTGTAGGCGAAACGTTTCAACCAACAATAAAGATACCTAACTGTTGCACATGTCTTGTTCTACTATGTTACTCATGTTTATGTTGTATTGTAGGGTACATTAAACCCACAGGGTGCTTTCCGCCCACAACATACGCTCACTCCTGTGACAAGGGTGAATCATGGTGTACGACGTAAAGTTACGGGTTATGTAGTGTGGGTGCGTGTATAAAAGGGTGGTGGCATCGAGATAGTTGGTGTCTCAAGGCCAACCCAGATTAGTATTGGGGAACCTCCACCCTGGCCTACGGATACTACCATTCCTGGTTCTCGCCCTCTACCTTACCAATGACATACCAGTAACTGATACCGAGAGTTTGTCACTGCACGACCTGAGGCCAGACTTTTCCGTTGGCCACACTTAACAATTACAGTAAATCCCTCTACTCTGCATTTTATAGCTTTGAAATTATAAACCAAGAAAGAGCTTTTATCCTGTATCGGATCCGAGGTATAAGACCATAAACACACAAGAATGGAGGAACACTGCAGCATGCCTACCGGCCCATGGGGACAAGAATACTCGTGTACAGTTCAGAACATTTATTAAAGTTTGTCGGTATCACCATGTCATTTACAACTACAGACCCATGCTAGGCAGGTCTAACTCACCCCATCCCACTCGTGTACTTGTTTTACCTATTCTTTTTTAAGCTACCCAAGGTTATAGATTCAAAGACGCTACTCGGGAGTTTGTTCCACATCATAACTCCTCTCAAGGAAGGTTCCTTGAGGCTGGCGAGGGGCTATTGATCTAGGGAATTAGATCTGTGCTCCAGTTCCCTGAATTAAGTCTGAACACCTTCCATCCCCCCTCCACAGGCGCTGTATAATGGTATGGGTTTAGCGCTTCCCCTCGATTATAATAATCCACATCATAACTGCTTTTACCAAACCAGTGCTTTCCTATATTCTTTCTAAACCTAAATTTATTCAACTTGAACCCATTGTTGCAAGTCTTGTCTTGGTTAGATATTTTCAGTATGTTATTTATATGTAGAGAAATGCAGTATAATGCATTATTGACAACGTGTCGCTCTCACATGAGTGAACTTTATCAAGTCACCAGATTTACTTGAGAGAGGATGTGGGGCAAATCGGGTTAAGAACATAAGAACATAACCAGAGTCGCACGACTCATCGCCAAGGAGGAAGACAGCAGAAATGGAGATTTTGGAATCATTCATCAGCGTATCCAACAATTTCAACCAGAACAACGGCTTCTACAACGTAACTGAGCTTGCCAGCAGGCTTTTACTGGCCCATGCTAGGGAGGTCTTCAGATCCGACTATCATTCGGCCATGTATGTATTCAACCTGTCAAAAGAGGTGATAGTCATCACATGAATCAATATATTCACATTAAGAGGGAGGTTAAAAAAAGGAATAAAAACTAAACGGGACTATGAAATTAAGATTGGTAGGGGATTCGATAACAAACTTGAAAGATACACAAATAACCCGCACATAAGAGAGAAGCTTACGATGACGTTTCGGTCCGACTTGGACCGAAGCTTCTCTCTTTTATGTGCGGGTTATTTGTGTATCGTTCCAGTCGCGGTATTGTGCCTTTTTTGTTATTTATAAACTTGAAAGATTTTTCTTTTTATCTAACATAGGTTAGAGAAACGTTAGGTCCTCTTAACTAACTACGGACAGCTTACTGACGAGGAGAATGAAATGTCGATTTTTAATGATTATTTCCTCTGTTTTCACACAAGAAGACAATTTCATAGTAATTAATTTGTATAATAGGTCTGAAGAAAATAGATTATGTAATATTACACTTACAAGGGATATGGTAATCAAACAGGTAAAGTCTAGCCCTCAGGCCTTGATGGTTTTTTCATGGGTTCAAAGAGTGCAAAATGGGACTTTGAACCATTAATTAACCTTTTTAATATATCTTCAGTCAAGTATGAGATGTAGAAGATGGCTTACGTAATTCATATTTTTAAAGTAGGGAATAAGTCATTCCCGCCCAATAAACTAGACTCCTTTCATTCCTTAACTACTGAAAACAGTTCGTCATGGTCTGGTGACTTGGAGGACCATGTCACAATGGACAGCGTGTGTGAATTTCAGTCTCCGTCTATGGTCTTCAACACCGCTGAAAGCCATTACAGACGAAGATCGAAAATCTTTTCTTTTTATTTTGTTTATATACGTACGGGTTTTCCTCAATCTATGGAGAAGTGTCTACTGCACTTAGATATTTCATCAGCAGGTAGTACATCGGTACACTAACTTTCCGGAGAGGTACTACCCTTGCCATAAATGTGAAACCCATCCGATTATTTAAATATAAATTACTTACCGTGATAGCACTAGTCAACCTCAAGCCAAGATCGTTCCTAGGCCCAGAAGAGCTATTAAAGCTTCTACAGTAATGCGAACAAAAACTTGTGTAAATTACTAACTAATCTATTTAATAAATAATTGTAAATGGTATCGTAGCAGAGAATTGGAAGATGGCCAAAAGCAAGAGATTACTTCGTAGAATTAGCACCCGCAGGTCTGGCCTCAATGGTGTGCCAATTATTTGAATCTATAATATTGGATGCAAACCGAGGTCATCTTGATTTGTATTTACTTAGTCTCGTGACAGTGTCACAGATGTCTGAATTTTAAATATAGGAACGATGGTGGCATAGTTAATCTGTTCTAAAAATAGTCAGCGTATTTTCATGCGTTGCAGCTAGTGTATTTCTGCCCATTCTATATAACGTCGAAACTTCAATCTTCGTTATTGTATACGTGAATTAACCTAGATTATACATAGTTGTTAGACAGTAGCTAGAAATTCCTAACAAACCCCTTACGCCTGGCAGTGTGCTAGATTTATGGGCGTCTCAAACAGTTGGTTATTCTTGTTGATACTGTTTTATGCTGGCGTGCTGGTTAACTAGGCGACAGTTTTCATAAATGAAGTAAATTAATGCAGGGATTAGTTACAAGTGAGATTTGATATTGGGCCCATAGTTGCACCTATATTCTAAATGCACATCCAGGCTAAACAAATGAGATAAACTTGAATTTTGGAACAAATGCAACAAGTTTATAAATGTTCGTGATGTATATAATTACTCGGCTTCATATCAAGAAGAATAAGACGCTCCAAGGCTATATAGTATAACAACCCCTCAAGGGAGGTTCCTTGATGCTGGTGAGGGGCTCTTGATCTAGAGAACTGGATCTGCTCCAGTTCCTTGAATTAAGCCTGAATACCTCCCCCCAACGGGCGCTGTATAATCCCTACGGGTTTAGCGCTCCCCCATAATAAATGACATAAAATATCTCACCATGGTTAAATATACAAATATGAAAAACTGTGGAATCAGAATGACTCCTGGGTTGTGGGGTTACGAAAACTTCACTATGTCGGTAGTTTGCAAAGTATCGTTTAAAATTTAGAGTAACATATGGCACAAGAGCTTGTACAGTTTTTTTGTATGTGTGTGCAGCCTTAATGATTACTGCATAATCGATAGAGATGAGAGGACACAAGTTTTAAACCTAGTAATCCAAACCAGTATGCGGCATTGTTCCTGGTTTCCATATCATAAACAACGCTAGGTTAATCCCCAGTTTCAGTATGCTTTTCTATTAAGATAAATAACACTGAACTTAGCACTCTTGAAGGATGTTAATATATACAGCTTTGCGACAAAGACAGTACGGCGGCACTAAACCTCAACACTAAAGATATTTTTATCCTATACATGATAATTAAGATTAATTCTTACACATTGGTAAAAGGCAGACAAAGGGAATACTAATGAGGTGCTAAAATGAGCAAAACATATCTCAGGATTAAAATTGGATATTTGGATTTAAAATGTTATAAGAAAGTATGTGTTTGGCAATACTAGCAGAGAAGTGGAACAGATTGTCAAGCAGCAGTATTGTACGTGCTAAATGCGTCGAAAACCTCCATTTGGTTAGTATTGACATTGTAAAGTTATCTCAACAGTTGGAAGGCTGGTAAGGAGAATGTCTTGTAAGATTCATTATGATGATGTGTTACAATTGTCAGCTTATTACCTCCTCTAACATTATTCTAAGTGTGCCACTGGAAACATGTGGCAAAAAGAAATTAAGTCACGGAGGCGTTGACACTTAGAAAGTGCGACGGGCCAAAGAAAACGGAGCGGGGAAACTGACTGTACGCCAAGCTAAAGTGAATCTTGTTTGCAGATGGATGTAGGTAGTGTGTGGTGTGCAATGGGCCAGTTTCTTTGTTGGCCAAACATCGCATGAGTAGCGCCTCCTTGGTACGAGTCCCCCCCCCCCTTTCCCGTCTTTTTGTTGTTAATGGTGTATAAATACACCGACAAGTATGTAAGGCACAAAAGTGGTATTAGGATATTCAAACACGTTTAGCCCGAGGGGGATGGAAGGCTTCAGTCATTGGATTGGAAAAAACCCCGGATTGTCAAAACATTTTAAATGTCTTGCTACCGCGTTTGTCGTACTTACTCGCCTTTGATGCTTACTGCGACCGTTGGCGAGGATACTTTGGCTCCACCTTGCAAGGGAACGTAACATACTTTAGTCACGGACCTTCCTCATGTCAACACAACTCATCTCGCATGTTTGTCGTTTCTCTGAAGAAATAATTAATTTCTTCCTGCTGCATGTAATTTTTTAAGAATGCGGAAGTTTAAGCATTGCCTAGAAGATATCTTTTGTAGCAGACTGAATTATGTTGCATTGAAAATGAGTTAAATTATACGGAGAAACGAATGTTTTAATAAGTTGAAGTAGGCCTGGAATCTCTCAACGACAGATCTTTTCTGACCCCTACAGGAAAATTTCTCGACTCCTTCATGGAAACCAGTAGAGACCACTGTTCTCACCGTACGTAAGCGTACAGTTTCAAACGTTGTGTATCCTCGGTGGCGCCTGTTATTCACCCATTTGTATAATATGAAAATTTTATATAACCTGATACATTATTTTGTCTTCCTCCCCCCCTTTTTTTAATATTTTCTAGAGGTGGTGTTACTAGTGATGGTGAAAGTTTATTTTTCGGGCCACCCTACCTTGGTGGGAAACGGCCTGTGTGTTAATAAAAAAAATTATTTCGTCTTGCTCAGATCGTTCAGAAATAGCAACAGGTAAGGACATCAGAAAACGAACGGTGTATTTAGGACGGGTTGATGGAAAGAGGAGGGCAGCCTAATGACAAAGTGATACACAACACAGCCAGGCGGAGCCTGTTGTGAAGACCAGACGAGGGAAAGTGTGGGAAGCAGACGCCACACCCGCTACTGCCTCACCAGGTTAATTCCTGGCAACCCGTGCCTAGGGAACATGGTAACTTGTGAATGTTGAACTTTTTTTTTTTTTTTAAGCCAAGGGCTTTCAACGTGTGTGTCAGTTACCACCTTCGGTTTTAATAGTTTGAATTTAAAAGATGATGCACTGGCTGGAGGGTACTGGCTGTTTATTCCAAGATTAAGTGACAAGGTCAATAAGGTGTCCTCTTCAGAGTTCATTTGGATCATTGATTTTACAAGTTAATAAGTAGCCAACATGACTCACGAAATCGTAATGACACGATTGCAAACATACCATACCACGGGCGAGGATAGAACCCGCGATCAGTCTCAAAACTGCAGACCGTTAGCCACTGGACGCTAACGCGACGGTCTGGAGTTTTGAGACTGATCGCGGGTTCTATCCCCACCCGTGGTATGGTTTAATAAAGTAGCCATAGAGAGTAAGAGGAGGTTGTATAGTCCTTGGCGTTTTCTCGAGATAAGTGGTAGTGGAACGACTAGAAGCTTTAAAAATTAATTCTATAAATTATAATACAGTGCTGTTTCTAGAAATCAGCAGTGTTTACACAAGCAAATGCTAAAAGACTATTGATAAATAAGGACTCGATAGAGGTCAGCAGTGGAATAATTTGAGGTTTAATGAAGGCTTCTCATGAGTCGGGGAGCACCTTGATATTCAAATGCTGCTGCTGCTGTTGCTTGTGACGGAGGGAAGGTTGGAGGAGAGTTGGTGAGAAAGAATTGTCCACGATGAACTTCAGTCTAAAGATTCCTCTCTGTAATGGACTAAGTTATGAATTGTTTTAGTCACGGTATGAGGAATTAGGGATATATGGAGGGAAGGTCTGTAAGAAAGGGGAAGGAAGAGGATGGAAAGCAGAGATCGGCTAATAAAAGTGATTAAGCTTAGTTGGGTGTTGAATATCAATTATTTGGACGAGGTTGGCATACCCAGAATACTGTGCAAGAACAGACATGCTGAGAATTTTAAGCTGGTAACTGGGTAGAAGATAGCGAAGGAAGTGTGCAGGCTGGGGCGGTTGAGATAAGCCTAAGCAAGCGTCAGCTAGGTAAGTGAGAGCGGGAGTTGTTTCAGGACCTTGTTTGCCTCCATACAGTGTGCTCCAGGGAACACCACCTTGCAATGAAGGTACATATTTGCTATTAAGCAATGGAAAAAATAGACAAAATGCAATACCCTTAAGAAATGTTTAATGGAAAGTTTCATTCTGGGAGCTTAGTAACTCCAAATATAAATTTGTAGTGACGAGGTTCCCAGGACCAAAACGTTTCCACCCAAGTTCAAAACGAGGGAAGTAATGCGAGTGGTGACACAATTTAAATTGCTAGTGCTCCCTCATTTGGAATATTTCTCCAGCCCTGAATATTGTTCAGGGCTTGAGAAATATCAGAGCTGGAACACGCAGAGATCGTTTACTGCCCACATAGAGGCAGTAAAGTATTTAACTTACTGGGAACGCCTTCAGGTCTTAAATATGTATTCATTGGAGTGGAGAGATACATGATATATACCTGGAAAGTACTCGAGGGCCTGGTCCCAAATCTGCACACTGTCATAACATACTGGAACGAGAGATATGAAAATACGTGAAAAGCAGGGGTGCGGTGGGCACACTAAGGAAACACTGTATCAACATCCGTAGCCCCAGATTATTCAGCATCCTACCAGAAGATATCAGAAACACTGCTGGAACAACTGTAGAAGTCTTCAAGAGGAAATTGATCCAGGTATCTTCACCAGCTGCCAGATCAACGAGGCTGTGATGGATATGTGGGGCAACGGGCCTTCAGCAGCAACAGCCTGGTTGACTCGGCTAGCACCAGACGGGCCTGGCCCATGGCCGGGCTCTGAGAGTAGAAAGACTTTCGAAACTCATCAAAGGTAAAATGATTGCATTGTTTTTTCCATTATTAATACTGTCTACATGCTACTTGTACATTTTCTGCAGTGAAGCCCAATATACCAGCGAGTCTTATGTTTGATCTTTATGGAAGCAGTCTTAGTTGCGTATTAGTAATGTCGAATTTAATTCAGAGGCTGCTTCCCCTCCCTCCCGGAGTCCCACAAGGCTTGGGACTCCCTCCCGTCAGGCTTGGAAGAATTCTTTCATCTCGTCCCAGGGTGTGGATAGAGTTGTCCCACATAATTAACTTATTTATAGTATTACCACACAATTCTTGCCTCATCTTTAGTTAGTCAAATATATCACAGATTGTAATGAGCGAATGCCTAGCCATTGTAAGTTTGTAAGAGTTCATCATTGGGCATCATTAGCCCACGCTAAATTAGTTACGCTTAATGGGCCACTGAAGTAAGAAAACGGCTACGATTTAGTCGTATTTTCGGATTCGGTGCCAGCAATATTTATTTTGCACTTATAACACTAACAATATTCTAGAAAACCTAAGAAATTTTAAAAAATATATATATTAAAAAAATAACAGAAGACTAGTATTGTTTGTGTGGATACCATCCAGTGTTAACATGAAGGGGGGAGGGAGATTATTAATTGGCAGAATAGAAGCGCGAGAAAATGTATTTTATAGATATAGAGAAATATCAAATATAGATAAAAGCAAATTAAAAATCTAGTGGATGAGTTTAACGAGTTTCTTAGAAAACAGTGAATTTATATCGCATTAGAAAATTCAAGTGTGGAGCGGGAGTTAGAGAGGCGAAATATTTACTGTTGCAGCCATTAAGAAACACCCTTACTTGCTGGAACACACTGGTGTGCAGTAGCTAAAGTTCATTCCACCATCGCTGTTCCTCTAATATACTTGTAGATTGTTCCTGGGTTCATCGCCCTCGCGGCTCGGATCCAGATCAGGCCTCATGGTGGATGACCTGGTCAGTCAAGTTGTTTGTGCTCGTTGCATGCAATCTGACGTGGTTGTTCAGATGTTTCAATATCTTAGACACGATAGTAAGGTTAGTTAAGAGGCAGGACACGTACACAAATATACCTTTAATGTAGCAGGTGTGTGCAACGGGCGGGCGGAGGTGTTAAACTTGAGTGTGTATAGCAGAGTACGGGATCACAGTCTGGGGGTGGCTCGCCAAGACGGCTCACCATCTGTCTTCACCATTTGATGTGTACGTCACTTGTATCCCACCTGCTGCCTCTTAAAGGGGAGGGTACCTTGATGCTGGTGAAAGGCTATAGCTCCAAGGGATCGGAACTCCCTTCTCCTTCCTCTTGTCAAGAGAGATAATACCTCCACCCCCTACGGTTATCTCAGCGGCGCCTTGAGTTTTCTTGTGTGTGTTTTGTATTTTTTTTTATTGCCAAGAGCTCTGAATGATCTCATAGGTCAAAACACTCTTCAGACCTCTTAACTTCTTTCTTACCATGACAGTGGTTGACTTGCGGGTTTAGCACTTGCCCCTGAATATAATAATCCACCTGCTGCCTCTTCATACTCCTCTCCTTCAGTACTGAAGCAGTAAACGCCAATTTTGCAGATAAATAATGAAGTTGATGAGTGGCGGCAGGTGTATGGAGAAGCTTCCTCAATAGTTGTTAAAAATCGTCTATTGCAGCGTCTTCCGTCTTCTACTTATTTTTCCGCTTTATCTTTTTTTTTCTACTTATTCTTCTTGCTTCAACTGCCCAGGGCATTAGCACTGGTCCATGGTTTTAAGCGTGCAGACACAACACATTTATAAGAGGTTCCTGTGAAAGCCATCATTTGGTCAACACAAATAGTGATTGATACCAAGAACTTCAAATAATACTTGACAAGTCAGAACTTGAACGTATTTAGGTATAATTGTAAACAGGAATGTGGTGGTAGGTTGTAGGGGTAGTTGTAGTGCAAGTACGCTGAGTGGCAGAGAGGTTAATCGGCACTTATGAACATGCAGGTTCTCGCCCTTACTGCTACCCAGGGTTACGACCTTCACCCTCCGACCCACTGAACTTCCCTCTCGTTCAATGAACTCGAAGCAAGATTTCTCGACCACCACCTGTATCGAAGGGAAGCAGCTGCCAGGAGATACCACAGATGCTGGTGCTGGTTTTTTATAAAACAGTAACAATAAATCTGAAGATGCTAAGTTTGAGTGTATTTCCAGTATTGAGGAAGACATTCCTGTTTGGGATTTGAGATGAACCACCTCTCGGTTTACTGTCACCTCTTGACAACCTTAAACAAATCTTTATTAGCTAGCCATGAAGCCAGGCTAGATCTGGGACTTATTTCCTAACATCGAAATGGTCTGCAGATAGGTTAGTCTTTTCTTGATTGTTGATTGCGATGGTCTCCTGTCGAATTAGAAGAAATGTCCTTTGGTTATTATTTATGTCTGGACTTAAATAGGAATCACCAGGGATTGGAGCCGACTCTTCCTAATGTTAATTTTTATTGTTGTACTCTATGCTAGCGGAGTCCATACCAGATAATGTTACTTCAGTATTATGTGTACACCTTGCCTATAAAAAATCTGAAGTAGATGCAAGGACTAGGATTTTAAATTAACTTATGATAAAGTCTTACCTGAGCACTCTTGTTCAGAAAACAGCAAAGGCTTGAAGGAACATTACAACAGATTATAGGTAAAATACAAGCTAAAAATCTTCAGGGTAGGTTCACTGAGAGGCTCGCTGGGAAAGAATGAATTTGAACAGCATTACGTAAAGGGTGTTTTAAAAGAATGTTTATTTAAAAAGAAAGTGGATCTAAAAGATTGGAGACGGTGTACAACACTAGTTTGCGTAACCTGTATATGCGGTGGGTTAGTGTAGTAAGTCCTAGAGGAAGATAATGTGAAGTGCGTAGAGAGGGGAGAAACTATAAAAAGCTTGATACATTCCACTAGTTTGTAACCATCAGGGGATGGTACAAAAAACACTTAAAAACGGATCATATATTAAATACTACGATATTTCACCAATAAGTGGCCTTGTCCCCTCAAGGCGTTATGAAGTACGGTAGCTAGCGTGGCCGTGACGAACTCTAGCTCAAGTCCCTTCACTGCCGTCAACATGACTTCGTAATACGATTGCAAAATACCCCCGGCCGCGATGAGTTTTGAAAGACCGCGGGTTCAATCCCGGCCGGGGGTATGGTTTATTTGCAATCGTGTCATTATGATAAAGCCTTTTGTACATAAAAATGAACGCCATATCAACTAATAAATCTGATGTTGCTATACATGTCTTTCTGCAGCACGTGTAGGTGGTTCGTACTGTCCTCAACTACCCCAGGCAGCACCACGCAATCTCTTTATTGTAAACATTTATAAAGTCAAGTACTCATCAATGTATACCATATAAATAATTATTCATCTGTCAAATGAGGTGAAAGTTTGACGCCACATGTATCATCCAACTTAAGTTGCACCTATAACCCACCTTTGATGCTGTGGGGGTAATAATAACCATACTATTGTTTTATAATGAGACATCACTTTTTAACAATTTATAAAATATAAATTTTAAATGTTAGTTACAGAGAGGGCTTTTATTATTATTATTATTGTATTTGGAAGCGCTAAACCTATAACATATCAAATGTTAGATTTAACTTAATTTGTCGATTACAGTATTCAAGAACATAAGCAACAACTATTATACAGGTTTAGAGAAACGAGAGGAATCTTTCTTGTATGTATTTGGCTGTTAATACAGCGTCAGACACATCAGTATGGACAGATAGGTAACCCGTGACGTCACATACAATGCCTCAGTATTCATAATGTAGCGAGAGCTAAGGAATATAAAATTTAATACCACTAACAGTTATGAACAATATACACATGTAACTAAGGTTCGGAGTATTTTATAACATTTCTCAGGATTTGCTTAAATTTAGATAGTGATATCAGTAGGTAAGGATAACGTAGTTTATAAAAGTGATACCTGTATATTGAAACATTCGAAGATGGAGTGTTGTTTTCTACGTGGCGGTATATTCCCCCAGCATGAGTGGCGCTGCTCAATAAGCTCGCCTCTCCAGGCAGTCCAAGTTGTTTATCATGTATGTGTTTATTTATGTAGAGAAGGGGAGGTATAAGTATTTACCTGCATGTGTATGTTGAGGGGGAGGGAGTCGAAGTTTGGCTGTAGAGTTGTAGATGAGTGGAACAAACTCCCAGGCAAGAAATTCGGGTAGCTTGGGTTTGACGGGTACACGAATGGGTGAACGTTGGACTTATATAGCATTTCCCAGTAGGCCGCCAGCAGCAACAGCTTGGTTGACCAGGCAAGCACCAGACAAGTCTGGCCTAGGGCCGGGCTTCGAGAGTAGAACTTTCGAAGGCCAAAGGTATATCAGAGTTGTTCTTCGGTTTGTGTGTGTGTGTGTGTGTGTGTGTGTGTGTGTGTATACGCTCCTGTGGTTGCAGGGGTCGAGTCTATGCTCTCTTAACGTCCAATCTTCCTCAGACTGCACTGTAGACTGTAATATTGTAACTCATCCTCCTACTAAGAAAGCACGAGTTTATTAAAGATTTACAGAGCGTGCAAAAAAAAAAAAATCACGTTTGCTTGTGAAAAAAATGTTAGGCTTTCGATGTTAATTGTAAGTGTCATGATTCTTAAGATTACAACTTGAGTGGAGAGCAGAGGAGCCAGGGTAAGAGTCGTAGTAGTAGTGTTTGTTGGTGGTGCAACAGTTAAGTAGACAGGTTAAAAAGCTGTTTAACACGAGTCAAGCCAGTTTACCAGAAAACGTACGTTTGCGAATGTAATTACATGGGACTTTCCATGGGGTTGTGCTCCAGTTCTCGGTTCAATCCAGAGTTGTCTGGAATGTGGCAAGTCAAAAGACAAGCCAGAAGCTATACGACACTATCACGGGGATCACAAGAATGATATATCATCCCACATGCCACATACTGTAAATCTAAGAACATTATCATATCCACGAACATAGCCGCAGTTCGTGGCATTACTAACATTCCATCCCTTCACTTTAATGAGGTGCTTTATGTTGAAAGGCGTTTAATCTAAGGGATTAAAGCTGTTCTCCCCTTCATCGGATCAAACCTTATCACTTCCCATTCTCTTATCACTGGGTTTAACGATTCCCTTTGTATATAATCTGGTATTCATCTCCCCTCCTACTCTGCCCCTCTACTGTGTAGTGAGGGAGAGCAGGGAAGACGTTGAGGGGAGATAGTAAAGGAACGTGTGTGCCAATTTAGTTTAGATGCGGGTAGACGGCTGCTGCTGGCGGGGTACCCTCAGGGGCGGGAGGGGTAACGGTTAGGGCTTTGGGGGCTGGTGTCTATGGAAGGAGAGAAATGAGGGGAAGTACACGAGGGGAGCCTAACACATCCGTGGGATACTGACAGAAGTATAGACTCACGCCCGTAAGTTTGGGGGGGGGGGTTAGGATAGAGGGCAAGGAAGTTTATTTAGATACAGGTATACATACACAATTACAGAAATTCATACATGGTATCATGGAAGAAATCACAGTTATCGCGTGATTGCACATATATATAAATACCAGTGAAAATAGGAAAAACACACGAAGCGCTCAGGCATTTTTTTCCTATTTTCACTGTGGTACTTTTATATAGTAACGTAAGTGTAAATTACTTAGGATAAACCCAGAAAAGCCAGAAGATAGTGACTTATTTCCATTGGAGTCTTTGTATTTTCATGGGGCCCTTGGTACTAGTGCCTAGCATCCTGTTAAAGGTAAAATGTCGTCTTCACGTGGCTGTACCTTTGTAATGGCCACGTTTCTGGCAAAGAACCACGCCACGTAGCGGGAGTTAGTAGTAGGTGCCAGGAATAACAGCGCCTGTGACAACAGCAAAGCGTCTAGAATATTCAGAGCACTTGAGTGGTGCTCTATTAGGTGACGTCACGTCAGCGTGCAGGGCTGCTACTTATAGTAAGAATTCTGGGTTACTGTAGGAACACAATTGTGCTCTTAAGTTTTTTGCGCCTGTCTTCTACATCCACAGTTTGGTTTTACAAGCACAAAACTTGAAGCAGTGAGAATGAACTAGCGAAACTGCAAACAACTACATCTTTTTACGATCTCACTACGTGTATGTTCGGTCTTTTACGACCCTGGCTCCTCTTCTGGTTAGTGTTGATGACGCTACTGTTAGCCAGTGGGTTTTGACACTTGTGATACGGCGTTGCTTAGCACACTTTTACTCCTTGAATGAAGCCGTTGAGAAAACTTGGCAAATCACTTTCTCCTAGAGTCGAAGCTGCCGAGTATTCCTTGGTGAGTGTGTATCCAAGGCGCAGGTTTGTATAACACTGCCTTCTCGCCCAAGTGGTGGTCCCTCACGAAGCTCTTGTCATTGTTGTCTGGAGGCTGAGTCAGTGGTGCTCTAGTAATTATTTGCTGCGTCTCTTTGACACCAATCCTCACTACATGGTCAACTTACACCGTTGTGTGTACTCATCTATATGTGGTTGCAGGGGTCGAGTGTTAGCTCCTGGTCCCGTGTATCGACTTGCAGGTTGCCACATTCACTTCACCTAACCTCATGGGCCCTATCGTACCTGCTCTTAAAACTTTGTATGGAACCTTCCTCCACTGCTTCTTCGTTGAGGTCATTCCACTTTCCGACCACCCTGAGACTGAAGAAATATATCCTGACATCCCTGTCTCAGGCTCATCTGTCTTAAACTTAGTTGTGCCCCTTGAATACCTTTTTTTCCCGTCTCTCAAACACCATCTCTATCCACTCTGTCAGATTCTTTCCTCCATTGTCACTGGATTAAATTCCGTTAGCCTCTCCATGTATTTCATACCCCATTGCTCTGAAACTAGTCTTGTTGCATACTTCTGCACTTTCTCAGGTTTCTTAACATTTAAGATGTGGGTTCCGTACTCCAAGATGGTCTGACAAGTTATAGAAAAGGCCCGGAATGGCTCTTTGTTAAGATTCCTGAAGGTTACTCTCAGATTTGCAAGACGAACATTGGCTGCAGAAGTTATTCGGTTGATGTGAGCCTCTGGAGATATGCTTGGCTTTATGCGCACCCTTATACTTTCCTCTTTGAGTGAGTCCTGCAACCTCTGTCCCCCGAGTTTATACTGTATTCAGTCTTCTGGCCCCTTCCTCAATATCCTTGTATTTGCTGGAGTTGAAGTCGAGCAGTCACTTAGCTGACCAATCTTGCAAAATGGGGTAGATCCATTTGGAACCTTTTCCTGTTCTCCTCTGATTTTATTCTCATTAGTTTTACATTATCAGCAAACAGCGATACATCTGGCTCAGTCCCATCTGGTATGTCATTCATATCAACCAGAAACAGTACTGATCCTTGCGGAAGTCCCTATTCTGACATCTATTCCCGAATAATCTCTATTTCCTACCCCTAAGATACTCTTTGATTTACTGGAGTGCGTTCTGAGTTACTTCTACCTGCATCTCGAGCTTTTGTTTCAATCTCGCGTGGAATACACTATCAGGTATCTTCTTGCAGTTTAAGAATATGCAATCCAGCCAGCCCTGTCTCGCTTCATTTACTTTGTCAAAGAATTCAAAGAGGTTGGTAAGACAAAATTTACCATCTAACTCGCGCTGGTTATTGTTCATGAATATGAAACCACATCTTTCCAAGTGCTTTGCCACTCTCCTGGTTATCTCCTTCATTACCTTGCATGGTATGCATGTCAAGTGAAACCGGTCTGTAGTGCAACACTTCCTTGTTGTCCTGAAATATGGGGACTACATTCGCTGTCTCCTAGTCCTGCATTAGAAAGACAAATGTAACTGGAGTATGAACTATGAAGAAGATTCACAGGTAAGAAGTAAAGATGTGCTTATATTGAATGTAAGGAAGAGTTTGTGCCTTTTGAATGTTATCGTACATGTTCATAAGAGAAAGAAAAGGCGAAAATTTTTGCCAGAGTGCGAAACAGAAGTCGGTTTGACAGAACGGTAGCACCTGTAGATGTCTAGTCGAAGACTTAATAGACATTCATGATCAACTCCTACTATAAAACGTAATGTCCCTTCACACTGAGAACACACTAACCTGCTCCCAGTAATACATTAGCTTCCACAGGTATTATACAGGGAGGGGATGATGACTGTGCATCACTCCACCTTAGGATTTACTTCTCCCAAGAGATTGCAAACTAGAGTGGTGTGTAAAAACAGTTGTCTGGCTGGTGAGCAGGTTAGTGACCTGTTGTTGACCCACGCCACCCTTTGACCCGCCTCCCCTTTGATATTGACTAACACAGAAAACACATGGCGTGCTACATGAAGAATATCGAGGGACGGACTCAAATCTTCACACTAAAATTTCTATATGAGAGAAGTTGGCTCGGTAGATTGTGTAAAATACCAAAATTAAAAACAGTACAGTATAGCAAGTGATAAATGCCTCAGTAGTCAGAAGGCTTGATCTGGAACCCGGCTACGGGATCGATGATTCCAGGAGTCTTCCACAGGTATCCAAAAGGCAAGAAAGAGTGCTGTGCTAAATTTTCATAGATCTTCACCTCCAGGTAGACTCCCGTGACTCAGAGATCATCGTAGACTGGCAATTTCAAATACTGAATTAATCTTTTGGAATAGTACAAGGCTGTTAGGAAACGGTTTCTTTACCTCATTTTTCAAGCAAACATTGCTCTTCCTTTGTCCCGGATGGTGTAACTTAGTGATCTCTTGGGTAGCGCAAATTCCTAATGTTTCGTGATTGTACCACCTTGAATCGGTGCTTGACAGTTCTGGGGAAAATCTGGAACCGAAGGTGTTGCTTATTTTATGTTTTTAGTACATGGTAGTGTGCGGACAACCTATATGAAAGCTGAATGTGGAAATAAAAACTAGCTCTATTTCTCTGTCCATCACTGGGCAGTATTGATACCCTGTTAAGGGATGTATTATTGTATGTAATTGCCATACCCATAAGAATTATACAACGCCTGGGGAATGAAATAGGTTTGAACCGAGGAAAGGGATGGCAGCATCAATTCCTTGAATCAGGAGACCAGCAGCATCAAGGCACCACCATTGAAGGGGAAGAGGGAGACAGTGGTAGCATCATTTGGGCAGCGTGGAGGCTTGCGGTTGTACCCGTTATCAACGCACACACGCCAGCCACAAGGAAGTAGGGAAAGTGGTTGTATGTTCTTCCCCAAGATTTAGTCTTGCTCCCTGCCAGTAGAGCAGCCAAGTATATTCCTAGAGATGCCTTTTAAAAGTGGTAAGTTAGTCTTTGTCAGTGTGATTGTAGGTGTGGCAACCTCGGGTAGGTAGTTACGTCAACACGCTGCTGCCTGCCTGCTGCTGCTCCTCCATTTTGTCTCCACCACAAACGTATTGTATTTGTAATTTCACGCCGTCGCCACCAACGTTTAATTCTTGAAGTTCTTCTTCAGCGATGCTACCAAAATTGACACGCTGTATGACCCTTAGTTTTGCTCATAATAATACCAAAATCTACAATGACGACCATCTATACCATCATCTACCACTACAGTCACATCTACAGCTGCCACCATCTACCACCACCAAAATTGTGGATGCTGAGTACGAGTGCAGCAAGATGGAGAGCATTGTTTACCTTAGACGTGCACCCTCCCCTGACTCTATAAACACAGCCTCCTCCATCCTCACCGCCCCTACCATCACTTCTATACTACTACTGACGTACCTACCTTTGCTTCACCAACCTCTCTAAACTACTACCAGCTCTCCTAAACTACCAGCACCCACTTCCCCCACCTTCACCATCACTCCCCTCAAGGGAGGTTCCTTGACGCTGGTGAGCGGCTCTTGATCTAGGGAATTAGATCTGTGCTCCGGTTCCCTGAATCGAGTCTGAATACGTTTCATTCCTCCCCCCACAGGTACTGTATCATCCAGCGGGTTTAGCGCTCTCCATGATTATAATAATTCACCATCACTGCCGACGCCACACAACTTCTCTCTTGCACCGCCCCAACCTCCTCCTCCTCCTCCACCTTTTGCTTTAGGTGCTTCGGCTTCCAGAGTTCATTAGCACCGGAAAATACTTTTTTTTTAATTCTACGACACTATTATCCATATTTCGGGGAAGAGGCATTGACTAGCTAGCTATATTCGCCGAGGGCAGTTCTCAACACTGACCACCACCCTTACCTATGGGACAGAGGGCAGGTGTACCCAGCGTCCAAGAACCCTGGCAGGTGTGGTGAACTGCCCGAGGACATGGTGAGGCGTCTTTCCTATAACACCGCGTCTCCTACTCCCACACACCAGCTCACCCACCTGTAGAGAACCTTCATGGTTCTTACGAGCTCATTCAAACACTTGAATTATTGAAAGCGCTTGAAATTCTTTAAGCTGTACTACATACATCATAGAAGAGAAGATGCACTATAATCTACATCTGGAAAATTACGAAGGGATTAGTTCTAAATCTACACACAAAAATCACTACAAGAGGCTTGATATCTCCATTACCGTTAAAGCAGAGGCGCGATGATTACACAGAGAACTTGAATAAAGGGAATTACCAGCAGTCCCCTGGCTGTTAAGAGGGAATTTGATAGGTTCCTCAAGCCAGTACCCGATCAGCCGGGCTGTGATGTATGTGTTGGACTGCGGGCGGCAGGTACCAACAACCTGGTCGACCAGGAACGGGCCACGGGAATGGTGACCCCCAGAAGTGACCACATGTAACGTGCACTCACCCACCCACACTCTCCCACTACACAACTCGCCCACCTGCACTCTCCCACCACACGACTCGCCCACCTGCACTCTCCTACCACACAGCTCTCCCACCTGCACTTGTCGCCCACCTGCACTCTACCACACAGCTCTCCCACCTGCACTTGTCTACTCTGCCGACATGTTTACGTCAAGCATACCCAAATGTGTTTGTTTTTCTCTTTAGGACCAGACGTGGTGGAAATGAAAATGGCCGAGGAATCTGTTAGCTGTTAGGATGTTGACCTTGATCATCATCAATATTTTCAGAGGGAAGCTCTTAACCCGTGGGCGGAACACAACACTGGAAAGCGAGAGGTAATCATGCTTGATCCAAGGAAAGGGAGGGTATGTATAACTTGTCGGAGCAAGAGCTCCTAACCAACATTAAGACACTCCTCCCTTAGAATTATCCTTGAGATTTAATGAAATTCGTCACTACACGATATTCCTGAGTTTTCACTTAACAACCCACTGCTGGCTGCTTGTCATGTACGTGTTGCATGTTTATGATATTATTTGTTTGTAACTCCGATGGTCATCACCCCCGCGACTCGTCTCAGACTAGACCTTGTAAACTGTAAAGGAAGCTTTTCAGGAACAAAAATAGATTTTTTTAACGCATCTGCCGTCTCCCACCAAGGTAGGGTGACGTATAAAAGAAGAAACACTTTAATCGGCATTCATTCAATCACTGTCTTGCCGACATCACAGCACAAATATATTTTCAAATTGCATCATTACCACTCCAGAGTACAGGCACTGCACTTCCACTTCCAAGACTCGTGTCTGGCTAATCTGTTTCCCTACATCCCCTCATAAATGTCATTACTAAGTGGTAAGGAGGCTCTTCGTTTTGATAACTTAAGTGGGTTTCAGATGTGTTAATCTTTAGTGCCCACTTAAGTGGGAACTGATAATGGAGCGCCTAATTAGACTACTAGTTACTCTGCCGAGGTTAATGGGTGTCGCACCCATTCCTGCTCACGGTGACATTTACATGTTCAAGGAAGAGTTGCAGGAACAAGAACTATTAGGAACAATATACAGGGAATTAGAGCTAAAGTCTGATTGCTCAGTGTATTATCTTGTATGGTCATGAAACGAAGAAAAGATCAACAATCCTTCCAAAGTGCAAAAAGTTTACCAGGCTTCTATTTCACACTTGTAGAGCTCTAGGACATTACCTCCCAGGATAGTTGCTAACTACCAGCCTACCTCCCGGTGCATGAGTTTCACATGTATGTCTGCTGTCTACCAACTTACTACCTAGTGTGCTTCACACTTTATGGCAAGAGGATGAGTGTTGTCTATCAACCAGTAGGTTTTGTGTATACTGCCAAGGTTTGGTCATAATCTGGGGGTTGTGGAGGGGGTGGAGGTGAGGCAGGTTGTGGGTGCTGGGTGTCTGCTGTACTATTGGGTACTGTGATCACGTACGGTGTTCCTGCGTCTCCAGCATGCTAGTGAGGACTATGCAGTCTTCTCCTGCTGAAGACACCACTACCACAGCTCCAGGCATGCCACAGTACTTGACAGAATGGCCACAGCGGGAGTTTACGTGGAAAATCCAGGGCAAAAGCCACATCTGGTATTGGGTCTTTGCTTTATTAGGAGATAAAACTTACGTTGATAACAAAGAAGTGAATGGAATACTGGTCACGATAATACTCGGTTGTGAGCCACTAATCTGCCTAAGGCTGCTTTCGCACCAAACGAGAACGAGTCGAATCACATCGAGTTTTGACTCAATATGGCTCGACCATGCTAGGAAACATTATATTAACTACAGGGAAACAAAATCACACTAAAGGAGTCGAGGCAAGGCCTGTCGCCGCGTCTCATTACCATGGTATGAACTGTTTCTACGTATACCTGGAGTATGCCTAGAAAAGGTTCGGGGGTCAACATCCCCGCGGCCCGGTCCATGGCCAGTCAAGACTAAGATGTGACTCGACTCGGCTCGTTTTTCGTGAAAACAGCCTGAAGATTGACAATCCAATTTTTTTATGAGAGACTCAGAACTCAGCCGCCGTCTCCCATAATTTCTTGCATAACCCTAACCCCCACTCGCCTTCTAAGAATTCATTGACTGTATACCCATTCACTGTCCCAGGCCATCATCCTCGTTGTTTAAAACACTGATATAGTCCCACTCCGCAAAGGTGGCAATAAAGCAAATACAAAAGATATAAACCAATGGGAATAATGTTCCGTATTATCAAAATAGTTGAATGAATTTTAAGAAACAAGATGGCTAACCAAATTTATTTACAAATTGCACAACTCAGGGTAACATGGGTTTACAGCGGGACGCTCCTGCCTCTCGCATGTGCTGCACCATTACGACATAGTCTTGAATGCACTGGAAGACAAACAGAATGCAGATGTAGCATACCTAAACTTGACAAAAACCTTGGACAAGTGTAACCATGGTGTAATAGCACACAAATGTGTGTAAAGAAATAACTGGAAAAAATGGGTTGATGGATTTTCAACTTGCTAGTAAATAGTCCAATGAGTAATAGTGAACAAAATAAAATCAGAGGCTGTCACAGTGAAGAGTTGTGTTCCCCAAGGCACAGTACTCGCCATTATTCTCACATCTGACAGACGTAAATCTCAAAACTTTTATAAATAAAGTTTTCCAGTGGGCCGCAGAAAATGTGATGTTGAATTAAGACAAATTTCAGTTTCTCCGTTATGGAAAAGTAATTAAAAAACTGGAATAGAGTATGTATAAAACAAACTCAAACCACTCGATAGAGAGGAAGATTAATGCGAGGGACCTAAGAGTGATGGAGTGATAATGTTAGAACTCTTATATTCAAGAATCCCGACTTGATATACAAGGAAAAGGATAATCTGGATAACTATAACCTTCAAAGATGTGGTGGTGAGTCCTTGACCTGTAGTAGTTCCCAGTACAAGGTACAGTACGTTGTAAAATATATTTTAAGCCATGGTAGTAGGGGCGCCTCATCTTCCCCTCATCGCAGGAAAGGGGTAATAGGTAGCGTCGTGTCTTAACAGGAAAGTGGTGTGTATTAGTAATAGTGGGAAGCATTGTATACTAGTGATGGCTTCGAGAAAGGCTGCGAGGATAGTGAAGGTCGCATAGCATGGCAACCCATTCTCCACACTCACCATTACCGACGTCAATTAACGCATCCTGCATTTTTTCAGATAATTTTTGTTTAAGTTTAGTTCGGTTAGGGCAGGTTACATAAACCTATAAGAATATATTTTACAATAAATAGGCAAAATATATATGAAAAAAAGAAAATGCAAGACGGTGGCTCAGCAACACCAGGAAAGTGCGCGCTCCCTGAGTGATGAAGATTTGGAATGCAATGTTTCCTGGTTTTCTCTGGCCACCTTGTTGCCTGCCCCTTGTATCGCGGCCGTTCATTTATCTTGCTTCTTAGTGGTTTTGATTTTGAAAACCCAATTTAAAGCTCCATGGAAATTACAGTTGAAGAGGTGGGAAATACCTTGATGCTAGTGAAGGGCTCTTGTTCCGAGGCTTGGAAACCTCTCTCCTTCCTTGGATCAAAGCTAACTGACCCTCCCCTCTGCACCAAACCCCATGCGCTGTATGACCCCCAAGGAGTTTGGCGCTTTCTCCGTGAATTTAATTATAGTTTTTCCTGTCACAAACTCATACGGAATGGGTTACATACATAAGGAAATGAAGTATGCGTGTGCTGGTAGTGGAACAGGAAGGGAAAAAAAAGAGGTTGGGGTTATCCTAGGTAATCTACACATATGCTGCTATGTATGATAATCTGTAACAGTATTTTTGTGTACCTGTACCTGCATAAAAACTTACTTAAAAGATAGCAGGTGAGGGGTGGAAGATGCTTGCTGACTGAAAGACTGTGTGGGTGCTGGGGGTGCTGGGGGTGGGTTAGCGACGAGGTGCTGACGGAGAGGTTGTGGAGGGGATAGTGTGTGGGGAAGATGAAGAGGATGGATAGAGGGTGTATGTGTGGGGGTGATGGAGAGGGAGGATTTAGTAGTGGTGATGATGGTGGGGGAGTTTACCTAAGTTTGGCACAGGACGTGGGTGGTGGCAGGTGGCTGGATGCTGCCACAAATTATGTGAAAATCTGGTGCAACTCACATCTCTGGCTGCCTCTCCTGCCGCCTTCCCTCCCTCCCACCCTGGCTTTAATGGCTTCCATATGATGCTTGAAGCTACAGATGGTAGAGAGAGCGTGGCAAGAACTCCCACCTGCACCACTGCACACCTGTATTAAGAAAGCTTTAATAGAACACGTAATAAGCATTATCAGCCAAGTTTAGTCAGTTATTATATTATGATTAATTGGAAAACCCTTAGCCCGTAGGGATCTTACAGCGCCTGGGGAATGAGAGGCAGTCAGGTTTGATTCGAGGAATGGGAGAATAATTGGATATGGTAAGAACATTAATGCATTTTGAAAGACATAATGAAGGCAGGTGTCAAAAGGGATTGCCGGAGAATATGTAGAGTAGTGCGTGCCATCAACCAGTTTTAATATTTCTAGTAGGAAGCGTCCGGGAAGTGTACAGGAGATACTTAGAATGGGCGATGAAAGGTTACCATCCCACGTGTTTAGATAGACAATGAGAATTTGCCGTCTGTACGTGTTAAAACAGTGAGAATTGAATAGGCTAATTGATTAGGGAAGCCTGATCTTTTTAGACTGTCAGAATAGATAAAAAAAATAGGTCTTAGGTACTAGAAACTAGTTAAACTCATTAAGATACAAAAGTTTGTTCACTCTAGATACCTGTGACATACTTAGTCACTGATTTCGAGGGTAGTTCTAAACTCGCGGCCCGACCTGAGGCATGGCGTCTATGTTGATTGACTGTTGCTCTTAATGGCCCGCTTGCCCACATAGGCACTACATCCTGGCGTGTTTGGCACTTGGAGGAGGCAGTGGTCCAGTTTTCGTTTGAAAACCTCTTCTTTTATTGCAACAATATTTGTATTTTCTGATAACAAGTTTGAGTAGAGCCACGAATGTTGACACTTGTCGGTTTATGTCTACTCAGTAAAACTATAAACTGTAATTCAAACACTAAAGGAAAAAACCTTTATTTTACTACGTTTCACCCACTTTGGGGCTTTATTAAGCTCAAAAATATTCAAACACCGCCTTATAACTCATACAAATCTCCGAGGTCACTCCAGTGATTACTGTACCGTGTTTCTTAGTGTGTTAACGACATGTTTCCTCATTGCAGGTATGTTATGGTAGCAGGTGCCTGTGAGGGTGTTGCTGTGAAGGTTGTGTGTGTGTGTTTGTGTTGCCCCAAGCCACCTACACACGCATCTCTTTACCTAAATCATGTTACTCCACCACCAGGTAGGACATCAACCACTTGTATTACGTCTTCGTCCTATCTCTCGCCTTCCCATATACACATAATAATAGGCAAAATATAACAAAAGGAAATCGGTGACGATAGTAAATGTTTAAAGGAATGTTTTTAATTTTGGAGGAAAACTTTATTAACAGAAGACGATTCACTTGAGCACGAAACTTTATCAAACCTCATAGACATGACTTAGTAAAAGCGGTATATAATGGAGATGAACGGAAAGGATGAGGTGATCCTTTAAATCAGGTCACAGAAGATGAGCGAACTTCCCACCTGCTCCTGCATCATGATGAGAGGGAGGCTGAGGTAGTAATTGAGCTCCACTACTTGTTGGACCTGTCCTTTTCCTTGACTGCCTTCCATTCCCCAGGCACTGTATAACCCCCACGATTTTAGCGCTTTCCGATAAATGTAATAGTATAAATTTTTAATTTAAATTGATATAGACAAAGAGTTGGTTGTATCTTTAATGCTACTAACAAATGGTAAAATAAGCATTATCAAGGGTATTTGCAAAAGGCAGGTTTGTGTATCGGTATGTATGCCCTAAGCCCTAAAATGTAGACTACCTTCCTACCTGGAGTGTTCTGAGGGTCAGCGCCCCCACAGCCAGGTCTTAGAACGGGCCGCGGGGGCGATGACTCTGAACACTCCAGGTAGGCAGATAATCTATATTTTAAGACTTAAGTATCCTTGATTGATGGTGTACAGGTGACATGGAATCTTTAAGGCCTTCGTAGAATTGGTAAGGCTTTTTTAAACCTAGTAAAGCAACCGAGCATTACCGTCAGTGGGAGCAGCGGCAGTCGCCCTTATTGAAGTGTCTTGCTTCACGTGTTGCTCATTGTTGTTAAGGTCACTTCACAAGACAGTAATATAGTACACTGGAAGCTGTGAACCTTTGCTTCCTGGTATTATACAGAATACCACCATGGACATTTAGTTGTGGTGATATTTTAGTTGTTTTAGTTGTCAGAAGTGGGAAAGTTTCAAATAACCGCTCAGATCTCTGCTGGCTTACCCATCCACTCCATGAAAAACTATTCGTGACCTCGAGGTAGAACAGTTTACTGCTGACCATTGTCATCCAGCACAGCATTATCGAGGTAGAGGAGTTCGCTGCTAGGGTGGGGAGGGAGACCAGTCGGAAGTGCGAGTAAGATAGTGTATGTAGGTGAGACGGCAGGCGGTGAAGACTTTGCAAACAGGAAGGTGAAGTTTCGTCACACGGGGTTGGTGGGGGACGGTCCTGTTGGCTCTTGTGCAATGATTTACAAAGTGGCAGGTGCGGACAACGGCAGGGAGGGGGTAGCAACACTGGAAATTAGTACTGTTTTGTGGACTCGTGTGACAGGTTGTGGTGGCTTAGTTTGCAGGACTCCCCCTCCTCCCACCTCTAGGCACGCAAGTCAACTGCTCACTTGATCCTTTTACACAAGGTTGCAAAATGGTCATTACTTAAGTTGTTAAAGTATGTATAGAGTGGCCACTGGTGTGGCCTATTGTGCAGATATATAGCGGTGTCCATTGTGGGATTGACAGGGAAACCATTTATGAGCAAATTTTTAAATTTTGAAGCATATTTTAATTTTCCAAAATGCAGTTCGTATGTCACTCAGTCAGTCCTGCTGATTACAAAGTTGTTCAGACTACTACTACTTTCAGTTATCATTCTCCCGTCGTTTACTACAATTTTATACCCACATTTTTTCGTCATATCCACTCCTCAGCCTTTTCTCACCCTTATTCCTTGTTCCGCTCGTTCTCTGCTCTCCCCTTCCTGTGGGATGCCGTCTTCCCCTCTTCCGGGTACCGTCTTCCTGTCCCCTGGGTGCCCTAGTGCCAGCTTCCTGTTCTTCGGGGTGCCGACTTTCTGTCCTCCAGGTGCCGTCTTCCTGTCCTAGGGGTTTCGTCTTCCTGTTCTCTGGGCACCGACTTTCCTTTCTTAAAATATATACCTTTGAGCTTCGAGAGTTTTTCTACTCCGAGCCCGGTCTTGGGCCAGGTTAGTCTGGGTTTATTTTGCACCGTAGATAATAGACCCGGTAAAAAGGGGCCGGGAGCGTACCGGCGAATCCAGGAGGAGTAGTAGTAGCGTTTGGGTATCCAGCATTTCCTCATTTTGGGAATAAATGAACTCCCTAGTGGACGAAATGTCTTTACAGTAAAAGTCCATCACCCGCATTGTGTCTTATTTACCGGTGCATATACTATCTTCATACTACATAAATTTTTATTAGTAGTATTTCTTGTACATTTACAGATACTATTTTTTTTATTTTAAGCTAGGTTACATCAATCTAAAAGAAACGTATTACAACAGATAAAAAATGTGGGGTAGCACCAAGAAACGTTCAGAAGTGAAAGAGTATCACTGGTGGTACGAGAATGAGTTGCAGCACATGATACCATGACTATGCTGCTACAGCTGACGTCTGGGTATCATCATGAAGTCGATCCTCCTGATCAACGTCATTATATCACTGTCTGAAAACGTCAAATGTGTGACCGTGATACTGAAATGAAAACGTGATTATTTGACTGTCGGATTTACTTTGCGTGTTGTTGCAATGCGTGTGCAGAAACGCACGTCTTATTTGAGGCTGTACAGCTGGATATTGTGCTAGGCTAGTTGTGGTCGCGAAAAATAGAATCTAGGCTTCTAGCCCAGCTTCTCTGTTATTTATGGACTGTCACACTATTTCTGGCTTCATGGACAGTTATCATATCTGCTCTTAAAACTATAAAGATTGTTTCCATCATTTCAACTAGATCGCTCCACTTTCTAACTATATTCAGAGTAAAAAAAAAAGTATTTTCTGACACCCTCGTGACTTTTGCTACGATGTTGGTGGTTATCGTTGTAAGAATGGGGATGGTCGTCGTCTTGGTAGTGGTTATTGTTATGTTATGGTGGGCGTTTTAGTTGGGGTAATAGTTGTATTAATTCTGGTCGTAATTGTAGTGTTAGTATTAATTCTGGTCATGGTAATATTTTTATTGTGTTATCAATTCTGGTCGTGATTGTAGTCGTAGTGGTTAGAACGGTCACACTTCCGGCCCCTGGCAAGGCATCATGGTCTAAACAGATGTGACTAGCTAATGATTGCCAGAATGTCAAACGCTGGAGACGGTGGGTGGATGGGTGGTGGTTTATTAATGGTACGAGGTGGGGAGGATTAGTGGGGGTGGGCGTGGCATAGGGCCCGCTACTGCGGTTATTGGTTCGAAGTGTTGGAGGGAATGATATAAGAAGTTTGTGGGTAGGGGTATGTGAGGTATCAGATCTGGCAATGCTCCTGACTCCCTCCCTAACTTTTATCTCCGCCCCATTACTCCTACCCTCCCTCTTCCACATCTGAACTAGTGCTCACGAAATTAACTCCCGGAACATAAGCCCCACACCCCGTCCGTACCTATTTTCCCTTCCTGCAAGATCAGTTGTTACTGAACCGTAACTTCAAAAGTGTATGTAACTAATTGTACAGACCAGTCAGTGGTCGGACCGAAACGTCGTCATAAGCTTTCTCCTATGTGCGGGTTATTTGTGCATTATTCCAGTAACGATATTCAGCCTTTTTTTGTCCTTTATTGTACAGACCACAGGGTTCCTCCTCTACCTACCTGGAGTCAAAAGATTTTAGATTTTTGTAACTTGGGCAGAAACCAGCAAATGGTAAATCAGTAACGTATTGATAATGAACTTTTATTTATTCAAAATTTAAAAATATCTTCCTGGATAAGCACTAAACCCTTAGGGATCATACAGCACCTGCGGAATGAGATTCAACCAGATTTGATCCCATATTGGTATATATTTTTTCATTCGTGGACAATATACACTGAGGGGCTCTCGGCTATTTTGTATGACTCATTATTACCACCAGTCATTCGAAATACCCAGAGCTCAGCACGTGGAAGTGGCTGCTTTTCGAGTTACAGGTTTTTACTTAACGTTTAGCTCTCGTAGCTTCATGTATGGTATTCGACAGTTCTGTAGCCATATGAAAAGCTCACTCTGTTAGTGTCCCTTTGATTCTCCGATGCTAGAATTACTAACCCAGCTCCTTAGCACACCTCACCACACTAAGTCACCAGGGATCTCCAAGCAGGAAATTCTTTTACCCGGAAAGGATGGTGATTGCTGCATTTACTACATTATCGCCTGTTTTTATGAAGAGCCTCCGACTCCATCAAGTAGTAATTATAGCACTTCTCTCATCTAGGTCACTCGTTAATGTACTCAAAATTCGTAATAAAAGAATATAACAGTTGTAATATAGTGACGAGAATCGATTCTACGGTGTAATGTTTTATACTGAATACTTGACTTATGTGAGCGCATGAGATAGTCATTGTTTATATATTTTATATTTTTACGATAAAGATGAACATTGCTCCCGCTGTCCAGCATCCAACCAGCCCTGTTAAAGCAACTTTTCACAACAAACCCACACGGAGAGGAACCTGCGGACGACGTTTCGGTCAGTCATCGACTATTATAATATCACAAGGCATGAATTGGTAATGGCTCAGGACGGATCAACAGATTGTCTAAACTTTCCTCTCAAAGTGTGGGTTGTGTGTATATCCTTATCGCCCTACTAGTCTCTCAGCTGTGGCTGACAGATTTCATTTCATTGTTTATGGAAACTTATCGTGTATGATGGAATATAACGGAATATAACTTTTGTTCCCCGTGTAATTCTCATAGAATAGGTAACCGCACAGTGTCGATATATGTACCTTACAGTATTCAATAAACAACACACATGAATTGATCATGGTATCTCTCGGGAAAAGGGGGTGACTGAAATTCCCCCCCCCCCCTAAGGTTTAATTTAGACAAGACTGTTTCCATTAGAGCCTCTTTGTGTTGAGCTTGTCCTGCACTCTTGCGCTCACGTCCAACCTCTGGTCTCTCCATACCTTATCTCCCTCTCTCCATTCCTCTCCTATCCTTTTTACCTCCTCCCCCTACCTTCTTTCTCTTCCTCTTGCCCTTCGTTGATTTCAGGTCTTCTCTCCCATCCTGTCTCTTCCACCCACCTCTCTCCTTCTCTACAAGTGCCGGCACGTTAACTGGCAAAAAAAAAAAAAAAAAAAAACTCTGGTTGAAGCCAAAATTCTGTTTCGTGACAAAAAGTTAGGGTATAGAGAAGTGAGGGCTGGCTCACCACACGACCTGCTCACTCCCTCACTTTGGAGGTGGGGTGTGGTGGGGACCGTCTTAATTCAAACAGATGCATGTAAAATATGTACTGTTTGTAGCTTTATAGCTGGCTCTCGCGTATGTTCTGAACCACGAGGCCGGGCGTGTTTTTCATAGTGTCAGAATAACAATGGAAAGAAGGAAGACTGGCTTATCATGGATGGAATCTAAAAGGTTTACTGCCGATTATGATTAAGGTTATAGGTATTAGGTAGGGGAAGTTGGGGATGAGTAAGTGTGGGGAAGAAGTGGATTTGGAGATGGTGGAGTTTGTGTTGTGTTGGTGAGGAGGGGTGTTGAAGTATTGGTGAAAGGAGGCAAATGTAGACGTTAGAGTTGGGGGCCAGGTGGGGGTGTTAGTGGGGGTGGGCACATCTGTAAGTGGTGGAGTTTGAGGATGGGCTGTATTGCAGTATTTCCTGGTCTGGTATATTTTGATGCTGTTGCTACTGCTGCTACATCTGCGTCTGCTGCTGCTGCCGTGTCTCCTACTGTGTCTGCCTGATCCGGCACTTCTGTCTTTGTTCCGGCAATATTTCTTATTTTTTCTGGTAAAAGGCTGAAGAGTCTTGGACGACAGATGTTGATACAGCGTTCTCTAATTGTAGTTATGGAACATCAGATTTTTCACTAGGTTTGTTTTACACTTCCTTCAGTACTTCTCTTAATACTGGGTGCAATTTACATTTCTGATATTGTTATTTGCTGAGTATGTACTATGAAGTTTTATCTAGTGTGCTCCGGGGGGGGGGGAGTTCAACCTCCCACTGGGCCAAGGCCCAGACCAGGCCTCCAGGTGGATGGTTGACTCAATCAAATTGTGGATGTTATTCCCACACAGTCCAGCGTATGCACCACAGTCCATATGCACCACTTGAGGAACTTATCGATAACAGTTCCTTGTTGAAGACAGCCAAAGGTCTTCTTGCTTAAGGTGCTTCAGTGATGGGGAGAGGTCTGATCGTAATTTCTTTATGAAGGAAAGTTGTTTAAAAGTTTGTCTCTTTATACTTAATTATTCACCTCTCAGTCGACTCATGAGACCCCTACTTTTCATTATTGGTATTTGGCACTGTCTGCCAAGCCTCTTGCTTTAATAGGGAGTGATTTCTGTGTGCAGATTTGGGACCACTCCCTCTACGAATTTTCCATGTATAGATTATGATGCATCTTTCTCGCCTCGTTCCAACAAGTACAGATTGAGGGACTTTCAAGCGTTTTCAATAATTTGTGGTTGACCTAGTTTGTGAACAGTGAAGGTTCTATGTACGGTACATTTCCTAGATGTTCCGTTTCATCTTTCTTATCATTGGCTTGGCATCTCCCGTTTTGAAGGTTTGATTAATCAGCCTATCATTGTACTTGTGGTTGTGATCACACTGCTGTATCCTTGGAAGTGAGATCTTCAGACATTAGCTCTCCTAAGTCCATCACTTTGGTCTTTCGCTCAGTTCAGTAGTTTGAGTTTGTTTATAAAATCTCTCATGTTTTCCTCCCACTGACTGAAGTGAAGCACTTCTAGTGATTAATGTATTGTGATCTTACGCGGACAATAAAAGATCTGTATGTGTAATATTCTGTTATTTCTCCCGCTTTAAGAGAGTTATGATCGCAGAACTGTATTCTACATTAGAGTTCTTGCTCCCACTAGTATTGACGGTTCCAAATAATAGTGTTGTACATTATTATTATTCTTAGGGCACATTGTATACATATTGTCGCCGGTCGTCCATTAAAAGGTATGACTACACTTTTTTTCTATTATTGAAGCTGTGTAACTTTTACTGTTAAACATGATTCCCTTAGGCGGGCAGAAAGGCAACATCAACAGTAACAACGGCAACAGTAGCAGCAAGTGCGGCGACAATGACAGTATCAACGACTACACTAGCGGTAGCAGCAATAATAATAATCTGTTCCTTGCGACCTTTGACTTCGTTTTACGCATTTTACTTTAATTTCTTCACCTGTTTAATACAGTTTATTACTATAATAAATTGTCGGCTGGACAGATGTGGCCCAGTTCTGCACAAGGAAGCTGTTGGTACCTTGTTGTGTTGTGTTGGGCAAGGAACGAGTTTGTATTACTGTGATGTACTACTGTTTAAGATGAGAGTAGGGAAGGCTGTTCAGTGACTAGGCGAGTGTGTGTGTGGCACACCGCAGTAGCTGTGTGTTGGCACCAGATCTGTGCCCTGACTCAACTCCACCCTCTACCTCCTCTCCATCCACTTCCCCCCTCCCGCCCCCACCATTCTCCGTCCTAACACCCCCGCCTTCCCCACCGTAAATACAGGTGGTGATGGGCATGGTAGTGATGTTTTTATTTATGGAATTGGTGATCCTTGACGCTGCCACTTTGGCACACATGACTGACAAGAAAGGTGGTGACGAAATTTTGGTTTATCTGTCTTTGAGGAGCGCGGAAGTGCGTCGTGGGACACTCGTGAATCTGGAATGACTTGAGACATGATGTAGAGTATATAAGAAAACTAACGTCAGAAGCTCGCTGCAGTGTGCTATTAGCCGTCACGTAGCTAGAAAGTCGTGGCCATCCTCCAACTTTCCTTCTTTTCTCCGTCCTCCCTTCATCTCATCCCCCTTCCTTCTTTCCTTCCTTCCTTTCATCCTTCCCTTCCATCCAGAAAGGAAATATTTCATGGAAAATGAAGCTAAATATTTACTAACTGTAAGAGATTTATAAGCTTTGCTTTCCATCTTTGGTGTTCGTGAGACTCCTGTCAAGGTCCAAAACATTCAACAAGCTTCCGTTTCACACTCGTGTGACAACAATGTAGTATTTTACTGTTTGTCCATGTACAGTGTTTAAAGGGGGGGAGCTAATAGTTCTTGTAAGTCGTCTAAAGTGGGTTATAAGTTTGAGGATGGTTTTCGTTTCCTTTAAGATGGCGAACTAAGTTAAATTAGACACACGTGCAACTCTTGGGTATCTTTATTGAGGAAACGTTTCGCCACACAATAAAGATACCCAAGAGTTGCACATGTGTCTAATTTAACAACGTGTCGGTTCTTTGAACCATTCATCTACAATCCTGTCAGACACTGCAACTTCTTGGGATCTTAATACTTGGGAATTCTTCGCTTGCCTAACCCTTGGGCACGAGCTACTTCCACATTGGACAAATGTGACACCACCTACAACTGCTGCACCTCTCCTGCCATACGGTTTATAAGCTGCTTCTCCGCTCATATGCCGTATTCTATTCAAGATTGATGGACTGAACACATCGACTCAAGGTTGAGGGACTGATTACCTCATTCTTCTCCTGTTCTTCAAGTTTATCCTTTGTATGGACTGATGAAGCCACTGTGTGGCGAAACGTTTCCTCAATAAAGATACCCAAGAGTTGCACATGTGTCTAATTTAACAACGTGTCGGTTCTTTGAACCATTCATCTACAAACATGGCGAACTAATATTTTGGGTTAATTTTCAGTCTACATGTGAGGGTGGCTAAAGACCGACGCTGCAGACCACCACAACAGTTGTTCTCCACGCGGTGACGTAGACATGGGACTTCATAATAACATTGCCACCTTGTTCAAAAGGCATGGCACGAGTTTTACGAAACTGCTTAAAAAAATTTTTTTTGACAACTTGGGTTTCAGTAATCAAACTTCATTCGGACACTTGTTGAGCTACCTAAATTCCCGGATATGTAAATTATGGTACAGGAGTTGTGTAGATGTGTGACAGCAGCGCCAAGGTGTTGTCCGCTCAGGCCACTAGAAGGAAACAGTGAAAGTTGTACTCCGTAGAATTGTCACCTGTGTGGGCAGACACTGCTCCTGACCCAATTGCTTTATCTACAGTGTCCCACATTTAGTGGGTCGAGGGCTTTTTTGGGGGGAAAGCTTTGTCATACCTATTCCTAAAGCTGTGTATGTAGTTTTCTTGCATCCTCTAGCAACGAGATGACGAAGCCAGTAACAGTAGTGCATTGTTATGCACTACTGTTACTTTTAAGAGGTATGACTAAAGTGTAAACGTGGAAGATTCATATAAATAAAGGGAATATAAATAAGATGCTGAATATAACTAACAGATTATTCGTAACAACAGATTAAAGTTTTGATAAATTTAGATTTGGAAAAGATGTAATCTCTGGTTGTGAGTAGAACCTGCCTAGCATGGACCAGTAGGATTATTACATTGCTCAGTCATGTTCTGATTACCCTATCAGGACCTGAGGGCAATAATAGTCTGGTTCATTATTCAATGAACAGGGAATCTGGTTTCAGACTCAACTGAAAGTACAGGGGTAATATGGTTACATGATGTTCAGCAAACCATACCAAGGACTGGGATTGAACTTGTGGCGATTGAGTCGTAAAACTCCAGGCCGGCGCGTAATCTGGCCTGGAAATTAAATTGAAGTTACGGAAGCATAAGTATTTTCCCTATGAAAGTGACGTTTCATATGCAGGTAATATTTTTACTATATTAGATTAAGTTATGTTCACGCTCCAGCTCAGTAAAGTTGCTTTAAATATACTAATACTAGTATTTGAAGCCGCACCAAAGTCAGGAAACTAAACCATACCACGGGCGGGGATTGAACTCACTCGCCACGAGTTCAATCCCCGCCCGTTTTATGGTTTGCAATAGTGTCATTACCATTACCATATCTCCAAGCTAAGTTACATAACGCGAATATGGTAGATTGAAAGGAAAGAAGAGACTGAGTTGTGCTGGGAGGCAGACTGGGTGGGAGTTACTCTGGAGGAATGATTGTCTCGTGTGGTCTTTGTACCGTGCCAGCCTCATAGGAAGATATACTGTCATAATATCCCTCTTGACTATCCCATATCCTATGGCAAGACTACCCTTTCTTTGTTATATATAATTTCCTGGAATGTGTCACTGTTATTATTTATAGTCTGTCTTTTGGCTGACAGTATGTGGCAAGATTACCGAGTGGAGAAAGAATGCGTCAGAATTTGTGGGCGTAAGTGTGATGCTTACCATTACGTCATGCTCCACCACTGACGTTGGCCCCTTCCCGTCTTCTGTCATCCACTTTCTGGGATAAAAAAAAAAAAAACTTGATATACGGGAATGAATTTCTATATTAACCCGAGTTAAGATTAATAGCAGATCAGGAATAGAAATTTTGTGTACTGGTTGTTTGCTGTTGGCTTGTTAGGCATCGTAACCTGTCTGAACAGTCACTGCCTTAAATGATCTGGTCGTGTTGCAGAGATATTTCTAATACTTCTTGTTGTAGAAGGGCGATGTCTTGGATTCTTGTTAACGTTCTTGTCTAATTGTACGTTAAGTCACACATGCTTTCATTTGGTGCTATACGTCCCGTGGTGTACACTGCAGCGAGTTATTTTGTTACCTGGCAATAAAGTTATTGTCATGAAGATATTGTTTGTGTGTGTATATATATATATATATATATATATATATATATATATATATATATATATATATATATGTATATATATGTATATATATTATTACCATTATGTTGGAGTAAGGCGTGTTTGGTGAGTAAGATGCTTTAATGATTATATACTTGAATATTTTTTGTTCTAACTGGAAAATATCTTTTTTTTGGAAGAAGTGAGCCCAGAAGTATGCGGTAAAGCATAGTATAGTTAGCAGTGAATCTTGTTTCATCATTCATTTTGTTTCCTTTCACAAGCTTTTGGCTTCTTACGCGCCTCTGAACGTTATGTCGCCCGTTATTGTTTTTAGATTTTTATAAGCGTTTCCTCCGTTCTTCGAAAAGGCGAGTCTGCTATGGCACACGTGTCATATGCATAGAGGTGATGTAATGGTGTGCTGTCAGTAGAGGCGGCGAAATATGCACTAGTCACCCCGAGGATATGACCCCACGCAACCTCTTGGAATTATTACTCGTCTACACGAAAGCAACCAGCTAACTCAGGTTTTCCAGTAAATCGCTTTTACTTTGTTTTGATTTGGCATTTGAGCTCGGTACTCCAGTGTGGATTACCGAACCCAAGGACTGGGATGGAAGCGATCCTTGTCCGACAGTCTCAATTTTGAGGAGCTTTGAAGTAGGCCTATTGGCCCATGTTAGGCAAATCCAACTCGCCCAACACTCGTATACCTTACAACCTATGTTTAAAGTTTCCAAAGTTCTTGCCCCCATGACTCTACCTGGAAATTTGTTCCACTCATCTACACCTCTATTTGAATCTATTGCTGAGAGTCCTGTCTTGTTTAGATACTTTTAGTATGTTATTCCTACTTTTCATTTCGTCTTTCCCTATTGTAAATTTAGTGCCTTCAACCTATCTTCGTAGGAAAGGTTTCCGGTGCAAGAGATCTTGATTGTCCTCTTAATATTTTTCAGCGCATTTTTTTATTCAGTAATATACAGCCAGAACTGAACAACATAATCTAAATGAGGCCTGACTAAAGATAAGTTGAGATAGAACCTTAAGATTTATTTATGTTAATCGATATGAATCAAGAATCCCATTAACGTAATTATGGACACACATGCGCTGTTGTCTTAGCTTTACATTTATGGTAATCAGAACTCTTAAATTGCCGAATTACAATGATGCCCGTGGTGGTGGAAGGTATAGTGTGTGTGATAGTGGAGTGCAAGCCGTGGAGCAGCGTAGTGAGGAGTGGTTAGTGTCTTCAATAACAGTGGTATGTGGCAGGCATCGCACCGCAGCACCAGCTATGTCGTCACCCCCTCCTCCGCTTTTCCAGTCTTCACCTTTTATAAATGAGGTGAGTGCGTCACGTGGGTGAACTTGGGAAATCTGTTTATTGGATCATGTACTTGCGCGTTACGCCAGTGACAATGCTCTTTTGAACTGGGTGAGGTGGCGTGCGTCTCGAGCTGTGCAAGCATAAGATCAAGCCTCTACCACCCTTTATGCTGAAATACCCATATGAAAATTAAAACAAATGTTGAAAAACAATAAATACGGATAATCGAGATATATCAAAGATTAAAAATACAGTGGACCCCCGCATAACGATTACCTCCAAATGCGACCAATTATGTAAGTGTATTTATGTAAGTGCGTTTGTACGTGTATGTTTGGGGGTCTGAAAGGAATAATCTACTTCACAATATTCCTTATGGGAATAAATTCGGTCAGTACTGGCACCTGAACATACTTATGGAGTGAAAAATATCGTTAACCGGGGGTCCACTGTATACAGAACATTTAACTTTTAATGCCATAAAACATGATACCGGGCTAACCACAAGGTTCTGCGAATGTCCTTTTGGAACCGAGGCATAACAGTATACAAGGAAAATACTGGATACGCCTCTGATAAACTAAATATTTACACTAGTGAGAGATAAGAGTTTGTACAGGATAATCCTAAAAGAAATGAGGGATGGCAAAGTATAATTAAGAGAATGCTGTCAACTTGAGAGTTTCTTGACAAAACGTTTTGTCAGTAAATGTATACTCTTAAATGCAGAGGAATCAGACGAAAAGCAGGATGTTTTGATAAGTCAGGTTTTAATAATCTGAACTGCTGGATGCATGTAGCTGTAGTCAGGCCGACAGTTGAAAAATTTAGCCGGTTGCAGATAGAACCCTGTTTCAGGCGGCGAAATCGCAGACCCGGATTAAGTTCAGAGAACCTTCACCGCTTATTAAATTTAGTAGAGCGCCTAATTATTGGGAATGCCTGAAGTGTCTTGAACTGTACTCCATGGAACGTAGGCGAGAAATATATATAATTTACACGAGCCTGGCTCTGGGAGTAGAAAAACTCTGGGAACAAAGGTATTTACACGTGGACAGATTTGGAGGAACTGGCCTAAAATCTGCCTTAAGAGAGTATGAAGCTCGGTAGGTGGTGCAGAAGATCTTTCCTCGGATCTAAAATCCTTCAGTGAGCAGATGAAAGCATAATATTTTATACTTTTTTTTTATATCATATGGGAAGCCCAAGACTTGCCTCGTTCTCCAAGCGCTACTCCAAAATAAGCAAGATAAGATTGTTTTACGAAATCCGTGATGTTTTTCTTTGTTTTTGCAAAAAGTATTTGCCACAAATGTGGCAAAATGCATTGGGATTGTTTTAATCATGCTCTTCTTGAACTCGTGTTTATCTGGAAAAAATAACGCGTGGTGTTTGTTGATAAAACTCTTTTAATTAAATATTAAATAATTTAAAAATAAAATACTAATATTCTAAATTCCTTCAAATATCTTTGGCACTTTTTTTGTTTTTGTTTTGACCTGCGATGTATAGACTGGTGAGTACTTTGTAAATGTTTACAATTAAGAAATTGCGTAGTGCTGCCTCAGGTAACTGAGAGGAACGATACTAACAAGTGCTGCGGAAAATACATGTATTGCAAAATCAGATCTTTGTGTTACGTTTGCTGTATAGCCCTTGTGGCTTAGCGCTTCTTTTTGATTGTAATAATAATTTGTATTACGTTTCACCTACAAGATGCTTTGTCAAACAATGGATAAAGCCGCCTTGAAGGCGGAACGTATTTGATAAAAGGTAGACCTCTTACCAGCCCCCAAAAGTACCGATATATATAATGTTTATAGTACACAAATAACCCGCACATAGAGGAGCTTACGATGACGTTTCGGTCCGACTTGGACCATTTAAGTTTATAGTACACATTCACATCCTTTCTAGTGTTGGGAGAGATGTTAACCACGTAACGATATTACTCTGGAATTCATCGCATAACTTATAAATACAAGTTGGCGCGGAGTCACGACCAACATGGCTGACTAATGTAAATCAACGACTTGAGACACGTAACCAATAAACCACAGTGGGCATTAATGTACACTTCTCATGGCCATGGCCGGGTTCCGAGAGTAGTGAAACTCTCGAAACTCTTCAAAGGTATATATCTCTAATACTAAGTATTACTTAGCTGTATGTAAATTTGTGTAGTACAAGAATATTTATTAAACAAATGTTTAGCTCACCACTTCATTGATTGATAAAGTTTATGCTAGTAAATAGTACTACGCTTGTCTTGTTCACATACATGTCGGCAAATAATACTCTCTCTTATCATTGCATTTAGAATACACGACTTCAAGTGTGGTTCTCCGTTTAAATGTTATAGGTGTAAGTGTGTCAAAGCTGGGAGGATGGAGGTGGGATGATGTGTTCAACCTGGCTCGCCTAGCTGATGCAGTGTTTGTTTTGGCCTCTTGTGAAGACTATTAGCCCCTTTCTGGCATATCAATTAAAAAAACCTAGCTATCTACGTATCTTGGCTGGGTGAGTGTAATGCGGGGCTGGCTGGTCAGTATGCACTCGGGGGAATGACTGTTTTGGTCGCCATTATTCCACGAGCAGCAACAGTGACATTTGCTGCTGTTTCTGCTCATCCTTTCTGTTCTTTAATTTCGTGTTGCATCCCTCCAGGTACCGACTTTGGTTGTGGCGGCTGGTGCTTACTAATAACACAACTTAGGATAATTTTGCCACAGTTTTCATGTATAGCCACAGCCTGTAATTAGATATAATTTTGTGAGTGTAATGACAACTGTATTTTGAAACGCCCAAGGATGGAGTTAATGTCACCAAATGACATTGACTTTTTGGGCTGTAATTTACTGTATATAATAGTGAAGTATGTACACCAACAGAATGATTGGTGCTGCCCAATATTCTCGCTTTCGTGGCAAAATTTAAATCCACAACTGCAAAATTCGGGATGAACATCACAAAACCGAAACACTTCACTGATGCTAAGCCACGCCAAATAAATTTAAGGTGACCCAAAGTGAGTTATAGTGTGAGTTACATTATCAGTTTGGTTGCTTGCTTGCCCAGGGTGTGTGGCCGACCAGCTCCCAATGGTGCGCGCCTGTGGTCACAATGGCCCACCACCATCCGGTATATAACTCAAATTTTGTCACAACACAGACAGGTATGCGTAATGCAGTATAGGAAAGCCTCGCGTAGTTTTCACTGGTACAAGGCAGTTTGCTGCTTCCATGGGCAGTGCATTAGTGTATTGATGGGGTTGTCCTTTGTAGCCTGCTCAATCGGAAAGTATTTTCGGAATAGGAACCCATAAAGAAACACGGAAAAGTACTACCGAGTGTAAGCAGCAGTACGTAATATTTATCTCCGATCTCACATGTTTAGGAGACAGGAATTTTGCCGTTAGACGTAAGGCGGGGTTGCGGCAGCAGCATTCACTTGTCTTTACTATTCTGGGCAGAGTCACAGTGCAGTGCGATACCATCACCTCAACTCTTACGTTATTAATTAGGTAATTAAAGTGACCAACGACTACATATGTGCAGCATTCGGTTGTTTAGAGAGAGAGGAGAGGGGGGAGGGGAGCTAGAGGAGCAGGCAGGAATAAGAGGGAAAGTACTACAGTGGATCAGGGGATACCTGACAGGAAGGAAACAACGGTACGAGACGAGGTGTCAGAATAGGTGCATGTGTCGAGTGGGATTCCACTAAGGTCAGTCTTAGGTCTGGTGCTGTTTCTTGTATATGTGAATGACACGACGGAAGGAATAGTCAGAGGTGTCCCTGTTTCCAGACGATGTGAAACTAATGAGGAGAATACAAGCGGACGAGGATCAGGTAAGCCAGGCTGCTAGCCTGGTCCGACAAGTGGCTCCTGGAGTTTAACCCCAGCAAGTGCAAAGTTTTGAAGCTTGGGGAGGGACAAAGGAGACCGTAGACGGGGTACAGCCTAAGAGGCCAGAGGCTGCAAAACTCACTCTTGGGGTGAGCATCATACCGAGTACATTTGAGGCGCACATCAGCAAATAACTACTACAGCATTCGGGCGCCTGGCAAACCTGAGAATAACGTTTTGACATCTAAGTAAGGAATTATTCGCGATACTGTACACCATGTACGTCAGACCCGTATTGGAGTATGCAGCACCAGCATGGAACACACATCTGGTCGAACACGTCAAGAAATTAGCGAAAGCACAAAGTTTGCAACTAGTCCGGGAGCTGAGGGGTTTGTCCTGCTACACTAGAGGACAGGAGGGATAGGGGGTACATGGGACATAACAAATAAAATACTGAGAGGAATTGACAAGGTGGATAGGGGCAGAATATTTCAGAGATGTGACACAGCAACAAGGGGCCACAACCGGAAGTTGAAAATTCAGATGAGTCGTGGTGATGTTAGGAAGTACTTGAGTTATAGACTTGTCAAGAAATGGAACAATCTGGAGAGTGATGTAGTGGAGGCAGGATCCATACATAGCTTTAAGAACAGGTATGATAAAGCTCATGGAGCAGGGAGTGTGGACCTAGTAGCAACCAGTAAAGAAGCGGGGCCAGGAGCTATGAATCGACCTCTGCAACCACAGTTCTGCGAGTACCCCCCCTCCTTCCCCCCTCTGCCTATATGGGTTATTATTCGGGCCGGCAACACATCCCTTGCTCTGCGTCGCACTCTAAAACAAATGACTGCATATAAATATAAGATATTGTTTAATTGACATAAGATGTGTTGTATGCCCCTACACTTAAAATTAATTGCAAACACGAGCCATTTATAGATATTGCCTTGTATTAATATATGAATCCTAGTTAGGGGGTTACTGCTGTCTTCCAGAGGTACTGACTTAATAGTTTTTGGTTGGATTTGTGTGTAGTTATGTGGTGGGGGGATGGTCAGCGGGTGGGTGATAACCCCAGTGCTGTATCATGCTTCTCGCCTATTTGTCATTCTACCGTCTACCTCTCCTGCTTCCACCCTGCCTCTGCTTTCCTCTCTAGCGGTGGGATATCTTCGCGAACATACTCAACCGTTAAAATCTACAATTTTTTTTATGCATCGGGTGAGGACGGGTTGCAAAACTATACTCTCCACCCACAGTTGATTCGTTAAAGCACAGATGTGCTGCTACAGTCGGCAAAGTTCTGAGTTGTAGGAACGTTAAAACATAAGGTGTAGCTGCAGAGTAGGACGGATAGTGGTGAGGATGTAGTGAAAGCTTGAACTATAAACTTTAGCTGTCTGGGACGGATCTTAATGGTGTGGAGGAGAGTCGAAGCATAAGTTGTAGCTCACCAGGACATCTTGAGGGTGTGGGGGATGGTTGAACCATAAGGTATAGCTCACCAGGACGGATCCTGTGGGCGTGAGGCAGCAAAAGGCGGATGCTGGCATCTTTTCTGTTTGAATTTTTTTAAAAGGAAGTTCCCAGAATCTCGCTGATTTCGCTCAATTGACAAAAATATTTTTTCTTTAATTCCATTGGTTTGTAACAAAGCTTTCCGTCATCCTTGTTAGTAATATATAAATATTAAATATAAATTTACGAGTAGAATAAAAATCTGGCAGAGGTGCCACATGGCACTTCTCATGGCTACTATTCTCAAGCCTCTCCTCCCTTCTCTCTCTTCCTCTCACCCTCCCTCCATCTCCACCTTTCCTCCCTCAATATTTCCCTTCATAGTTCTTATCTTCATATCAGTTCAGTCCTGCCGTAAACCACACATTGTAAGCTTGACAAGGAAATAAATATTTTGATCTGATTTTGATTTGAACAAGAGAAAATATGTGTAAATATGGGTGTTTGTAAATGACGTGAGCAACGTGTGGCATCACTGTTGTTGCCATATATCACCACGTCTGTAACCTAACCTTGTCTTAATACGTTAATTCTCTAAGGTCACTTTATCAACTCCACCAGGAAACTTAAATTAGAGTACATGAAGCCATAAAAACTTTATCAAAATAAATTAGCCAGGCAGCATCAAGAAACGTTCAAATCTGCACAAGTATGAGAGATGGTGTGGGACTAAGTTGACTCGTGTTGAAAATGGTATAAAATACCCGAGAAGTTGATGAGTTTATTTCCATGGAGATGAACTCTACTCCAGGCTGAGGGACTGACAACTTCAAATACTTTTTTTCTCCAAGGCTGATGGACTGATTACATTATCTTCATTTCACTACTACACCTGCTGCCTTTTGTATTTGACTGAAGAAGCCTACTGTGTAGGCGAAACGTTTCCACAATAAAGATACCTAACTGTTGCACATGTGTCTCTTAAGCTTCACTGCTCGAGTGCCATGAAACCGCTTCACTTGAAGGATCTCTGTGGCAGTCACTTGATACACTAAGCAGGATATTATACACTGACCTTGACTCCTCGGGCTGACTTGCCACGCTAATTGGCTTATTTAGTATGTATTGTCAAGACTGGAGTAGACAGTCGTCGTGATAGCATGTCGGCTTTGTAACGTTTGTGTTGGGAATTTGGAGTGTCGGCTCGCCGTGGCGTGGTTAGCGGCGGCCTGGCATTTCGTGGTTAACGTCAAGGTTTTTGGTAGGGGTTATCAAGGCTATATACACAAGATGTCAGTGTTTGTGGTCTGTGTGCATACACTGAAGGGTGTGCATATCACTTTTCAGTGGTTGAATATACCGAGAAATAATATATATATATATATATATATATATGTCGTGCCGAATATGTAAAATCAATTACTCATTTAAAATTAAGTCCTTTCTAAAAAAATTTCTTATACGAATATATTTTTTTCATTAATGATAATGTATAATTTTGCACCAAAAGAATCTTACTTACCTAACCTTATTATAACAAGAACAATTTATAGCCTAATCCAACTATATATATTTTAGATTTGTTTACAATAATAATACTAAACAAACACAGTATATATTTTTTTCGTTAGGTTCAGAATGATATATTGCATATATATGGCAAGATGAGTGTTGCTATTGAAGCCAAGATATGTATGTATGTATGTATGTATGTCGTACCGAATATGTAAAACTGGTCAATTAGCAAGAACTTACTTAAAATTAAGTCCTTTCTAAAATTTTCTCTTATACGTTTAAAGATATATTTTTTTCATTAATGTTAATGTAAAAAAATAATTTTGCTCCAAAAGAATCTTAGAAAACTTGCCTAACCTTATTATAACAAGAACAATTTATTTTAGCCTAACCGAACTATATATATTTTAGATTTGTTTACAATAATTTAATACTAAACAAACACAGTGAAATATATTTTTTTCGTTAGGTTCAGAATGATTTTGGCGAAATTAGTGCATACACAAATTTTCGCTTGTCCTATATGGCAAGATGAGCGTTGCTATTTAAGCCAAGATCGCAAGTTCTGCCTATTCGGCACGACACACACACACACACACATTATATATATATATATATATATATATATATATATATATATATATATATATATATATATATATATATATATATATAAATATAAACTCAAGCCTGGAAGATCAAGACCTGATCAACCAGGCTGTTACAGCTGGACAAAACTCAATAAACTCCAACAGGTCTTATATTGTCTTACTCGTGCCGCTGTTGGTATGCTCATCCACTAACCATGTATTGCCACAGAAAAGGTAGTTTCCCCCTTTTTTTCAGACGGCACCTTCCTCTTCAGTCCTCATTCCGAGCCCTCCGGAAACTATTTTTTTTTCTCTCCATTCACTGTGATGGATATGTGGACCAGCGGGCCACCAGCAGCAATAGCCTCATTGACCAGACAAGCCTAGCTCAAGGCCGGGTTTTGGGAGTAGAAAAACGCGAAATTCCTCAAAAATAAAAAAAAGAGTACGAGTAATTACAGAGGGTAATTTAGAGGTTGACAGGGAGGCTGCGTGCAGCATCCAAGGAGGAGTGTAATGTGATATAGAAGACAGCAGTGCAACTGTGATGAATTGATTACGATGACCGGCCCCTCACATCCTGGTCCTCCTGCATGTTCAAGAGACATGTTCTAACCTCTCTACTACTCCGTCTATCTTCAGCTTTAATGACTCTTCAGTATTTGAGATTTTGTATATTTTTTATTGCCAGGTAAGGGACGGGGAGAAAGGAGTTCTCGGCTCTTGTTTTCTCCCAAATTACATTGATTGTCATTGAATCTAAATGGTGTGTTGCCGACAAAAGTGAAGATAACTATTTTAATCAGGGCGAAACGTTGCCCTAATAAAAGCTTGTTCTGCATCGGCCGCCATTACTGTGTTGGAAATTTAACTTAGTAAGCTCATTCCTTTCTTTTCTACCATCCTGAGACTAAAGAAGTACTTCCTAACATCCCTAAAGTGCTTCTATCTGTAGGTTACACCTATTTACCGTTTGCATGGAAGCCGGTTCGGTCTACAGTACTCCTTAACCAATTTGCATTTGGACCCAACAAACTCCAGTCTGAACAAATGAAAAAAGTAGTGCAAGGCATTTGACACCTACTGACTTTTAATTCTCGCGACAGACGGACAAAAAGCACTTAATGAATTAGATTTTCTTTTTCGGACGATAGCAAGATAACCATGGAAGTTATATATGTCAGTGATTTGGAAAACCGACTAGTTGAAGAATTAGGCACTTTATTGTGCTAGCGTTTCGCCAGGTTGTGGCTTCATCAGTGCAGTACAGGACTCTTATCTCGTCTTCCACCATTCTTTCTTGTATTGGACGGATGAAGACACTATTTGGTGAAACGCTTCCACAATAAAGATACCCAAATGTTGCACAGGTGTTGTATAATTCAACCATGGAAGGCGTCATATGGAGCATACTGAGAAATTAAATCTTGCGGACTAACAGCGGACGAAGGAAATAAAATAAGTAACAGTTAATGGCGACAAATATAGTACTGTCTACATACAAGCGAATAGAACAAAGCTATTGATTCCGATTTTTGAGTTTTTGTACTTAAAAATTTCATTGACTTTTTTTTTTTTTATTTGTGGGGTGACTGTGTAGATCTGATGTGCTGTTTCGTGTGGGGTGACGGGACGCCATATTGTATTATATATAGCGCTGAATGAGCAGTGGTGGGTCCCAACACTGCAAGTCCCACAAATCATTCCTTCCTTCCAGAAACCGTAGTGGACTTGCATGCCTGTAGGACGACAAGGAGACGGTAGAAATTCTACGTGGGATATTGGTAACTACATATAAATGGTACACAGCCTAAATTGTATACTTGATTAAAACATGAATTTCCTAACATTTCATGGAAGGAGGTAGAGCAGTAGGTGAATGTTAATTTGACACTCACAACCTTTGCAACTTAACTAAAAGTATGGAATAACCTGAACTCTGCAGAACTGCTTAGACGCTCTAGGCTGGATTTTAGAAAGGGATTCTTTTCCCCTTCTTCTCCAAACGCTGGGCACTTTAGTGTGGTAGCGGGTTTTCTTTTAATCCCCCAGGGAATAACCCTTCTCTCTGGGAGTGATGGTACTCGACCTCCTTTATAACATCCGCCTCAAGTGTTTGTCTAAAAAACTAAAAATCCGTTTGACAAATCTGGAGAGCGAAACGTTGCCACAATAAAATATCTCATTAGCTGCACATGTGTCCTTTTATCTACATCAATTTGGAAAGTAGTCTCTTAAATACAAGAGGGAGTCTTGCCTACACAAACAATAATGGAAGAATTGAGTGCATGCTGCACAACAATAATTCCGTCCATCGTGAAGAAATTTGGATCTATTCTTCTGAGTGAAGGAATATTTGGAAGGCTGTTCAAGTAAGCAAGAGCAGTGCGGAGGATGTGTCATCAGCATGGTACCCGCATCTTCAGAAAATATTAATGTTATAGGCAGTTAATTAGTTTGCCATAAAGCTGTTTCCAGAGTATGAGCACGGATACTGAGATATAGTTGAAAGTCAGCTTCCTGCCACTAGAAGCTGGAAGAATAAAAAAAACAGACTCATCACATACTCAGCTGTTCACCAGGAAGTCTGGCCTGAGGCTGGGTTACCAGGGTATAAAAAAAAGTACGGACTGGTACCGAAGTGAACACTGACCTCACACCAGCTGAAGGTGTATCACAAGGTAACTTCCCTGGTAGCGCATCACTAAGTCTCATCAGGCTGGTCAGCAAGTGGAACCCAATAGATGAAGAACTGGTCTACCTACCTGTTGGTGGTTTTGAGGTCACTTCCCCCGAGGCCCTACCATAGGCCAAGCTTCCTGGTAGCTGATAACTCAGGCTACACACCTCTACGACATTAGTAGCATGTAGTCCAGCATGCTGGAAACGCATGAAGAAAATTTCTTGATAGTTTTGATTCTGTTTGTCATTCCATTATTGAGGTCCACTCTTCTGTCCAAAAGATTCAGGGGTGGTTAACCCGTCTCACACACTGTACAAGGATGTTTAGTTGTTTTAGAGTTGGGCCATATTAACGTCCCGGGAAATGAACAGGCAGATGCCGAGACAAATGGGCCTGGTGGGCCCTTAAGACAAGGAAAGTTATACAGGGTCCGGCTGGACGTAGTTATTTGAGCATCATCACTTTGAAAAGACTGCCGATTGGGAGTCTGTCACATACTTTTCACCCATAGCCATCTGTTTGCAGGTGCTCTTGACACCTGTTGTGTAGCTTGTAATGTGCTGTTTGCCTACAACGTAAACCTTTTCCGCATTCATTTTCATAATTACTGGGGTACCAGTAGAGATCTCGGGAACTTTTAGGGGAGCTTTCTGACATTAATAGTTAAATAGGATTTTTAACTGATGCTGGTTATCTTAGTTTGGTGTGATAACATGTGTTTTATTCATGGTAGCATTTAGTTGTTTACTAATATTGCCTTAGTGTTTTTGTGCACTGTATTTATTTTTTATTGCCAAGAACTCTGGAATAATCAGTTATCGAAAGTAACTACCTACCTACTTTCCCTGCCTCCCTAACCTTCCTGACCATCCCCGTCCCTCTAACCCCATACTGACCCCACACCTGCCCCTGGCTCACACCTGCCCCTGGCTCGCACACGCCGCGCTCTCAGCAACCCTGACATTGACATTACGCCAATCGCCAGCTACCTCTGCAACAGCAATGCGCACCCTGTGATTGTAAAAGTTATTCTCAAAGATTTATGCTTTTTAATACCTTAAGTTATATAATATGTTTGTTTTAATATCTTATGCGTTAACGGTTTATCAGTTGGATGTTGGTAACTAATATAACTTTTTTTTTGCAGGTGAGTGTTGGAATGTGGACGAGGAAAGGTGAGCTGGTGGCAGTTTTCTCCTGGCCTTTGACGGTAGTGTTCACCTTTCCTTAGTTTATCCTCTCCTACTTACCTCAGTTTTCCCTTAATATTGTCTACTGCCATCATCAGGTATTCAAACGTTCTATGTCCCCTATAATGTTTCAACATCTCTCTCCCTAACTTTTTTCGGGAATAGTAGCCTATACGTTATACCTAATGATATTTAAATATATTCTCTGGTATTTAAAGATGAAAGGTGAAATGTACCTCTACTCTGCTACTATCCTGCCTTTGGTGATCTTGTGTTGCTCTCACATGTTGCAGTGTTCCTGCTGCCTTCTCTGACTGCTACTTTTTTTTTTAGCTGTTCCTTCTCAGCTGCTGTTCCCTTTTTTTCTCCCTAATTTTGCCAGTTTTCTTCTGTACTTTTTTTTTTTTGTATGTGTGTTCATCTTACAAGTAGGATGTGCAGCTGCCACTACGTCTTGCTGGTGTGTTAGTGTTGCTGAACAAATGTCATAATGCTGGTGTTATGAAGTCATTTTGTTTGCGAGGATACAAACAGGTCTTGACCTCACCCCGAAAGCTACTTGTACAGAGCACAACCCGCAAATAACTCCTCTGTGCATGTTATTTGTGTGTTGTCCCAGTCACGGTATATACGCTGCGTTGTAAGGAGGTGGGTGTCAGTGTTTGTCAGCTGTACACTGCCATACGTCAGCCTTCCCAACTGTTCTTGCCACACCATCTGCTGCGCATCCACAAAGCTGACAGTGATTACAATTAAAATGAGTTTCCATGTGCATAAAGGCACTGTATGGAAGAAAGTTATTCTCGGCGTAGAGCTTTATCAAGTCATCAGTGAAACTGTCCCAACAGCAGCTTATTCTGCATATTGCCCTCATACCTATACCTGTCGATATTACACCATGTATCCATTTTGTTTACAAATGTAGGATAAATTCGGTGTCAGAGAAAACATTCAAGATAGCGTTCATATAAGTATACATTGTACATTCAGATTGCTTTTCTCCAAGTAGGCCCACCTGTGTGTGTGTGTGTGTGTGTACGAAATAATACACATTTCGTGTGTATACAATAAGAAATGCACCTGACTTCAGTTGAATTTACAGTGTAATACGCATAACAACACAAAGTAGTTTGTGGTGAGTGTGCTGATGTTTACCACAAAAGTGGCCAGTAGGTACGTCACCTCTACGCTCAACAGTTGGTCTAAATATTTGCTGCACCGGTTGAAGCTGTTCAACACTTGTGGTGGACCGTAGATGGGATGGGGTAAAGGGTGCTAACCGAGTTAAGGTGGGGTAGGGTGACATCCACGTGAGTGTGTGACCAACATCCGTTACTTACCCTATATTCACCCTCCTCCATATCGCTAGTCTGACACTGGCACCACTATTACCAACCCTTGTGTATGTCAGATGACACACATAAGAACATAAGATTGGAAGGAGGATTGCAGCATGTCTTCTGGACCATACTAGGTGCATCTTCGGATTCACCCCTTGTCGTTTACATATTTGTACACTTTATTTTATATCTGAGACTTCATTTTTAAGAGAGAGACTTTATTAATTGTTGAACTATTGTACTATTTAGCCTATTTGCTGGTGTAGTAAAGTGAACTAGCAGTGAGTAGTGTTCGGACCCAGCTGTGGAAGCAATACCGTCTGGAATGAATAACATGTAGACAACATACAGGCAGTGGTTAAAATGTGCATTATTTAACATATTTGTTAGTGAAGGAAAGTAATGTTGAAAGTGTTAGGGGCAATATTTAATGTTCGAAATAGTGCTGGGTGTTAGAAGCAACTGTGTTGCAAACAGTTAATGTAGGACTTCAAACAACAGTCGTGAGGCCAAGTTAATTATGATGGCGAGAGTATTATGCCTTAGTGCTCCAGCAACATCTAATTATAATACATTGTATTCTAACGTAATTAAGTATACCTATTTTAAACTACGTTACTGTAACCAGTTATTGGCGCAAAAATTGAGTTAACATACTTTCACATTAATTAATATACGTCATTTATTTAATTAAAAAATGAGATCATTAGTAATTACATAAACATTAATTAACATTACGTCATTTATTTAAAAAAAATAAAACCATGAGTAATTACATAAACGGTGAGTAGGATTCTGGCGGATGAATAAATCCGTTGAAAAGCAAACGTTCGTTATGCATGATGAAGATGGGCTGGCAGCAGTGTGTTGCTCCCTACACGAGCGTCTTCCTGTGAAGAATGCTAGTCACTGGCCAGGGAGGAGAGCAACACCCGGGGTGGAAGTGAGGCAGCGGACTGAGAGCAGTTTACTGGGGCTGTGGAACGCTGGATCACTGGGCCACGGCTGCTGTCTCGCCTTGGTGAGTTCCCACGTTACCTCGGCTATTGTGGCTCCTGCTTTACTCCGAGCGCACTCAACCTAAAAGCACCTACAGTTAGTAGGTGGGAAGACACCAGCCATCCATTGACATATTACATATTAAGTGAAGCACAGACACTAGGTGGTAAATAAAACACATTTGTAACACGTATATATCTTTAATGCCAAAACGTTCCGCCTGCACAACAGATATCGTCAGTCGAGTACAGATGAATACAATACCAGAAGCGATAGAAGTAGTCTGGCACTGCAACACTATGATATCTTTGTATAGGAGAAGTCTTCTCTAACTCCTTTGCTAACAACTGTTTAGCATGACCTACTTCCACTAACCATACCCCCGGGTTCAATCCCGGCCGGGGGTATGGTTTGTTTGCAATCGTGTCATTACGATTTCTTGAGTCAAGTACTTCCACTAGTGGGCGACGCTCACCTGTGACGTCAATTCCAGTTGCTTCATCTCGCTTCTGTTCTAGCATATGAGGTCTGGCCGCATACCTATGCTTTAAACTTGGACTGAATGGTATTGCATACCACGTCAAAACTTATTGTTTACAGTATTGTATTCACCTGTATTCGCCTGTAGAAACCTATTGTGCAGGCGAAACTTTTCGCCTGTCAAAATAGCATATCATCAGTAATGATGCACTAGGTAACAGGTAGATAGACAGCAAACTTCCAGGGAGGTACAGTCTTCCTCTCCAGTGTATTATCATTGTAAACCGTCATTGGTTAACGTGTTTCTAAATGTAAACCATTCCACATTTCCAACTTTTCTCCGAATTGTATTTTTCAAGTAGATTAATGGGATAGGTTAGGTCTTACAAACCTAGAAAAACTAATATTTAACTTCAGATAGGCAAATTAGGAAAAACTTGCCGTAATACGTCTGGCAACGAGATGGCCAAGGAAAAAATAGGATATGTAGAAAAGTTTATATTAATCAGTCTTGGTGCGAGAATAATATGTCTTGTCATAAGTGTGTGAATTGGAAGCCTGTTAAACGTGACAGTATTGCGTCTCTTTATTTCATTTACACGTAAGATAGCAGGTAAGCTTTACACACTTTTACTTTCATTCAATGCATACTTTTCCTTCCTGTGTATTTGTGCCGTGGGGGCGTTGATCTCGGGAACAAGTAAGATATATTAACTCTCCTTGATGACGCTCGCGTAAAATATCATTATGCAGAGATAGTACAGAGTTGGTAAAGGGTAAGTATATTATGCAGAGATAGATTGAGTGGCAGTGTATGACAAAGATGGGAGAGAGTGCACCGGGAGCCAAACATGTGTGGGAACTACATTGTTCCGGGTGACGACAGGCGCATGGTGTAGAACAAGGTTTTACTGAGACAGTGTTTCGCTCTATTAGAGCTGTATTAAGTCGCCATCAATAAAGGCTCGTTCTCCAACGTGTCTTTATTTCATTATTGTCGGAAGTACACCATTTAGATTCGGTGTTCAAGGTGATGAATAACTACTTTGGTTCACAACATTCAGTGTTTTATTCAAGTTGGTTTCTTATGGTTGGAGAGAGTAGCATTATACATGTGCCGTGTATGTACATTAAGTATATTAATTACAGCAATGTCTACATTGCCTTATCCTTAATAACCAGTTTCAGGTGATAGCCACTAAAACTAGATTGACTTCTGGGTGAACTTAGACGGGCGTAAAAATTGAGCAGTGTGCATCCCGCGGAAGTTATAAAGGTGAGTGAGTGGCCCGGGGTGATGAACAGGTCACCAGATGACCCGTGGGGCATTCAGTCACTGATAATTACCTCTCTAACTACACCTGAATGTTTGCTGGCTGAAACTGCTGCACTAGTCAGTAAGAAGAAAAAAGCTTTGTTTTTCCCGTGTCTCGTCTCTACGGAAAGGTAGCATATGTATCTCCTCTCTCTACCTTTTCTTCATTCCCTTTGCCTTCTCGCCTTATTATGGCAGAATTCCAAGATTGTGAATGCCACAAGTATTCACACCCTTGTTGTTGTGTACCTCGGTTCAACCCCTGTTATAACTACTCTCCGTCCCTTCCATCCAGCTTCACTAGTCATTATGACATCCCTTACCTCACTGTTTTGAACATACCCGCCCACCCCACCCCATCCCTTACCACAGCCAGATATGGTATACCGGCAAGGGTTTTAAAAATAAGATCCCAGGACCAAGACTTTTTCTAGTAACACCATACACAAAGCGACTAGGGACATACAAATTTTAAGAATTGATACAGAAAATAGGGACTGAGTGAAGAGAACCAGGATCAAGGGAACACAGGTGAAGGCTGAAGACGCAGAGGAGTCATAGATATGTAAGCAAGTACATGCATTTCATTAGTCTCAGGCTGGTTGAAAAGTGAAATGATTTTGATCAGAAAGTAGTGGAGGCGAGCTCAATAATAAACTTTAAGAATAAATATGATAATGCCGAAGAGCCCAGAATATAGAGAGGGGTAGCAGCACAATGCAATTGTATCTAATTTTGCTTAAAAAAATAACTTCACTCCTCCAATTTTGAGTCTACTCCATTCCTTCGTCCAGGTAGTAGGTTCGTAGGCATGACTGCAACTATCCATGGAGGTGCTACCGTCCTGTGTGTGAAATCCAAACCTGTTTGAGTGCACGTTGGCAAAATTGTTGATCCATTTTTTGTCTCATGACCATGTAAGATAATAGATTTTTTTTTACAAGTTTCTACGTGCATTCAGAATACACATACTTTTACTTTCCTTCTTAAGCGTTCTTAATCATGTAATATTTCCTTTGCAACCGAAGAGGCCTGGTCTGAGACCGGCCTGTGCGTTGATAATTCCCAGAACAATAACAGAACAGATAACATTCACTCCTCCAGTCTTTAGTACACTCCAACTCGTCTCCCAAATCTTGACTCCCCCCCCCCCAGCCTTAATTCTCCACTCCATCCCTCCCTGAATCTGGAGCCTCCACTCACTTCCGCCGTGAGTCAAGAGACCCCTCCACCCCATTTCACTCCACCGTTACTCACAGGCCTCCTTTAGCTCTCACGCTGTTATTTACCTCTTGAATACGACCCATTAAAGACTTTATGATGACTCTTGACATACTTTCCCGGAACTATCGGAGCTGTAAATATAAAATGAGTCTGTTAAATGCTCTGCACTCTGGCAGTATAGCTGGTCCTTCCTTTCTGTCTCATAAACACGTTAGATGAGATGCAAATCTAACATATTCAGTGCCATTACATCATTACTTTCTTTTTCTTAACTCTTATTCCTGTAGTACGTTATTTATCAGGTCTGGGCTCAAACCAGGGCGCGTGGCCAATCATTCCTAAAAAAAAAAAAAACTAAAATTTCAAGGGGACCAGAGAGAGAGAGAGAGAGAGAGAGAGACAGACAGACAGACAGACAGACAGACAGACAGACAGACAGACAGACAGACAGACAGAGAAACCTGGCACGCAAGCCATTCACTCAGCCGGTAAAAAGGAAAAAGCTGGTGCATAGGAAATGGATGTCTGGGGAGTATCACTTCTAAGGCGTGTGTGGTCACTGAAGTTGATAGTGAAGGTGGGTGGGCAGAGTGCTTAGACTTGTGTAATATTTCCATGTAGGGGAGGTGTGATGGGCGCTACGAGCGAGCGAGGTAGGGTGCCATCTGTCCTCAAAATACATTGTTGTTTTCTAGTGCGCTGTATACTGCAGCAGATTACAAGGAAAATATACACTTTAAAAGCTAGAGAACGAGTTTAATGAGGTGAAAGATAATAGTGAATCTTTACAGCGTTACAGTAGGGTTACGTTACATGATTTATATAGTGATCTTACCAACAGCGGAAATAAAGTATAAACGGTAGTGGCCAAGATTCCTTCTGATTACTTGTACATGTTGTAGGCTACACCAGCCTACGAGAGGAGAGGCAATGTTAATTGTGTTTAGAGGAGGATAAACTCGCATTCCGACACCATATCATAGAACAGCAGAATTCGGAATTATTGAATCACAGTACTACACAAATATATATTCGCAATATAAACACGTTATAGCCAAGGCTGGTAGGACCACACAAAAGTGCACAGAATTTGCTGCAGTAAAGAGTAGTTATTTGCAAAGATATTTGTTAAAAGTCAAGAATCGAACTAATAGAGCTAATGCCATGTCAGCTATTTCATGTTGTTTATGTTGTTGATTTTCCTAGGTCCGGTCCCAGACCAGGACTCCTGGTTGAGACCATGTGGTAGCGCCACGCAGTTATTCAGTCACAAAATTATTATCATAACCCTAATTTTTAAAGGGGTGAACCGGTAAGCCAGTGGAAGGCCTCGGTCAGATGACCGAAAGCTCCAGCGGCAGGTCATCATATGACTAAGACCCGCGTCATGGAACACTTGTCCTATTTCCTGTAAAACCTTACCTAACCTAACCTAACGTAGTTCATCATGATCAGCTCGACTGCTTTGGAACAGCCTGGAAGAACTTGTTACTTTATTTCGTCATTCTTAAAGACAAACAAGGATCTGTTGGTAATAACTTTTATACATGAAGAGGTTGCAAAGTCCTGGATTATAATGTACCTTAGTTTAATGGCTTGATTATACATCCCATACCATCCTGTGTGATAGTTCAGTGTTTACAACTCGCTGGACGAGTGTGGTTGTCACTTTATTAACAGAACGAGTGTCGTTGGTCCTCTGGATAACCTAAAGTTAACCTGCAAACAATATTAGGGGTAGAGAATGGAGCACCGCCTCTGTGGTCCGGTCCCAGACCAGGCAGTATCTCAAACTTAATGCACAAGTGAGAGTCAGTGTCTGGATGATCTGTGCAACTCTCAGAATTAAAGATAAGTTATTTTAAATTAGGTTATTTTAACTATTTTTTTCGGAATTTGCGTATAGGTATTAACAAACAGATCGCATAAACTGTATCTGGCAACGAGTGGAATCGCTTACTTCATTGGAAACAATACGCTGGTTTGTGAAGTGTGAGTAAAGGTTGTGTGGTGGAGTGGAGGCTCAAGGTCACTCGTGCTGGCGAGTGGGTAAGGGACTCAGCAAGGCACACAGTGACTGCTGGCAGGAGGGTGATGTGGTGGCGGTCTTTTGTGGCGCTGATGCTGTGTCATGGCCGGGAAGTGTGTGTTTACACCTGTCCAGGTGAGGTTGGGTGGGTCGAGGCCGCCTCCCTCATTCTCCCACACTCCTTGTGTTTACACTTGTCCAGATGAGGTTGGGCGGGGCAAGCCTGCCTCCCACACACTCCTTGTGTTTCGACATGTCCAGGTCACACACACACACACACACACACACACACACACACACACACACACACACACACACACACACACACACACACACACACGCACGCACGCACGCACGCACACGCGCTCATGGGGTGTCCTACGACACTGGAGGACAGGAGAGATAGAGGGGACATGATAACGACATACAAAATACTGAGAGGAATTGACAAAGTAAATAGGGACAAGATGTTTCAGAGATGGGACACAGCAACAAGGGGTCACAACTGGACCCCTGGGAACGCCTTCAAATCTTGAACACGTACTCATTGGAGCGGAGAGAGAGAGAGAGAGACAGACAGACAGACAGACAGACACATGATAATATATGCCTGGAAAGTACTCTGAAGGCCTAGTCCCAAATCTACACAGTCATAGCATACCGGAGTGAGATATGGAAGGAAGTGTAAAATAAACCCAGTGAGGAACAGGGGTGCGGTGGGGACAATTAGGGAACACTGTATCAACATCCGGGGTCCCAAACTATTTAACATCCTACCAGAAGATATCAGAAACACGGCTGGGACAAGTGTAGAAGCCTTCAAGAGGAAACTGGACAAGTATCTTCACCAGGTGCCAGATCAACCAGGCTGTGGTGGATATGTGGGACAGCGGGCCTCCAGCAGCAACATCCTGGTTGACCAGGCAAGCACCAGACGAGCCTGGCTCAGAGAGTAGAGGAGCTCTCGAAACTCTACAAAGATATATCAAAGTCACAGGGATGTAAGGAAGTATTTCTTCAGCCATAGAGTTGTCAGGAAGTGGAACAATTTGGACAGAGATGTAGGGGAGGCAGGATCCATACATAGCTTTAAGAAGGAGTACGATAAAGCTCTTGGAGCAGGGAGAGAGTGGACTTAGTAGTGACCAGTGAAGAGGCGGGGCCACGAGCTGTGAATCGACCCCAGCATCTACAAACAGGTTAGTACAGTGTGAGTCTCCAGACAGCGGAAACTGGTGTATGCTTGTCACACAAGACACACCTAGACTTGTCTTGTACAATGATTACGCACTTAACTCACTATCACTTATACAAACATCATGATAACGCACTTAATTCACTGTTATGTAGGTTATCATGAGGTTTACTAGTTAAATTATTACTTAAAATATGTCAAGGAAGAGGTAGAGTTTGACCAGCACCGTACCCGGAGATGTTTACATTATTAGTGTTGTTACATAAGAAAAAGGAACACTGCAGCAAGCTACTGGCCTATGCGAGGCAGGTCCAAGTCTCCTACCAGCTTAAGCCAATGCCCTAACCTAGTCAGGTCAGGTCACATTCACCTAAGGAAGGAGCACGGCATCTAACCTAGTAAGTAGCACAAGCTAGTCAGGTCCAGCTCACACCCACCCGCACCCACTCATGTATTTATCTAACCTATTTTTAAAACTACACAACGTTTTAGCCTCTATAACTGTACTCGGGAGTTTATTCCACTCATCGACAACTCTATTGCCAAACCAGTGCTTTCCTATATCCTTCCTGAATCTGAATTTTTCCAACTTAAAGCCATTGCTACGAGTCCTGTCTAGGCTAGATATTTTTAGCACGTTATTTACATCCCCTTTATTTATTCCTGTCAGTCATACCATGATGATTACTCAGTTAATTGTTTAAAACAGCATCATAATTAATGTTACTTCACTATTCCTTAACTATTACGACGATTCTCTCAACTAGGAAGTCAGAATTGTCGTACGTATACACCTTTTGATCAGACTCACCAGTGTTACTTCAGACACCCCTGAACAAGCTGTGTTTGGTCAGCTTACATGAAAATTAGACACATGCAACATCTGGGTATCTTTAATGTGTCTGATTTTAATTTTGTCGGTATTGTATACCATTCATGTGCAACTTGTCAGACACTGCAACATCATGGAATCTTGGTCCAGAGGACATCTTCACAACCTTCTTCATTTCTAATAACCCGTTCCTTGGGTATGACCTATTTCCACTGGGGAATCCCGCCTACCAGTGACATGTCTTCTGTTACCCGTCCCTCTTGGCGCCTGACGCCAGTATATAAGCGCCAGCTTTCTTACCTGTGCTGACAGAGAGGAGAGAGTGCAACGGACAAGTGAAGTAGCAGCAGCAACACACACACACAGCAAAAGGAATTCTTGAGCTTCCCCAATGCTCGGACTTCGGCCCAAAGCTGGGGTGTGGCTCTATAGGATCCTTTTAGAGTCTAAAAGGATCCTGTACTGCTTGCTGCCTTTGCACCTCCTGACATCGCCTGCTGCTATGCAGCTGCCACACCCTTCGCGCCCAGTGTGGGCGGGGTTTGTGGCAGCCCAAGGTGCCTAGCTTCTTCCTCCGAGCCCCATGGGGGCGGGGAATAGGGCTAGGCCTGGGGACAGCTGGTCTCAGAAGACGAGGAGGTACTTGTACCTTTTCCCATGGCAGACATTGGTCTGAGACACTCCCACGAAATGGAGCCAAACCATACCCCCGGCCGGGATTGAACCCGCGGTCATAGTCTCAAAACTCCAGCCCGTCGCGTTAGCCACTAGAGAGAAATGGAGCCAAGGCCGGGCCACCTTTTGGAAAAGACCCGGGCCGGGAGATTATACCGGCGAATCTCCTACCTACCTACTTACCTTGCCTGTGCTCCAGATTCTTCACGACTACGGTGCTCTTCACACCAACTCCAACGCTGAGGGACTGATTACTCATCTTTTGTATATAGTTCTACTGTCTTCAAATTATGTCCTAGAATTTGTATTGATAAAGCCACTGGATGGCAACATTAAAGATACCCAGATGTTGCATGTGTTCCTAATTTTCATCCTGTCTGTATTGCGTACCATTCATGTACAGCTAACATGACCAACACAGCTTGTTCAGGGGTGTCTGAAGTAACACGGATGAGTCTGATCAAAAGGTGTACAAGTACAATTCTGACTTCCTAGTTGAAAGAATCGTCGTAATAGTTAAGTGAAGCAACAATAATTATGATGATAGCAGATATTTGGGAAATGGCCAGAGATGCAACAGCTTCCAGTCTTATTATCATCTTGGAAATTGTTACTCCGCAGGGGAGATATAAATGGGCTTGATATAAATGGGTTTTGAATGTACTATAGATGCTCAGAAGACAAAGCCCCCCCCCCCCAAAAAAAAAAAAGTAATCCTGTTAATACAGAGTAATGAAACAGAAATGAGTTGCATACTTGTGACGGGAGGGTAGTACCTCCCTGGAGGGTTGTGACGGGAGGGTAGTACCTCCCTGGAGGGTTGTGACGGGAGGGTAGTACCTCCCTGGAGGGCTGTGACGGGAGGGTAGTACCTCCCTGGAGGGTTGTGACGGGAGGGTAGTACCTCCCTGGAGGGCTGTGACGGGAGGGTAGTACCTCCCTGGAGGGTTGTGACGGGAGGGTAGTACCTCCCTGGAGGGCTGTGACGGGAGGGTAGTACCTCCCTGGAGGGTTGTGATGGGAGGGTAGTACCTCCCTGGAGGGTTGTGATGGGAGGGTAGTACCTCCCTGGAGGGTTGTGACGGGAGGGTAGTACCTCCCTGGAGGGTTGTGACGGGAGGGTAGTACCTCCCTGGAGGATTGTGACGGGAGGGTAGTACCTCCCTGGAGGATTGTGACGGGAGGGTAGTACCTCCCTGGAGGGTTGTGACGGGAGGGTAGTACCTCCCTGGAGGATTGTGACGGGAGGGTAGTACCTCCCTGGAGGGTTGTGACGAGAGGGTAGTACCTCCCTGGAGGGTTGTGATGGGAGGGTAGTACCTCCCTGGAGGGTCGTGACGGGAGGGTAGTACCTCCCTGGAGGGTCGTGACGGGAGGGTAGTACCTCCCTGGAGGATCGTGACGGGAGGATAGTACTTCCCTGGAGGGTTGTGACGGGAGGGTAGTACCTCCCTGGAGGGTCGTGACGGGAGGGTAGTACCTCCCTGGAGGGTCGTGACGGGAGGGTAGTACCTACTTGGAAGGTCGTGACGTGAGGGTAGTACCTCCTTGGAGGGTCGTGACGGGAGGGTAGTACCTCCATGGAGGGTCGTGACGGGAGGGTAGTACCTCCATGGAGGGTCGTGACGGGAGGGTAGTACCTCCATGGAGGGTCCTGACGGGAGGGTAGTACCTCCATGGAGGGTCCTGACGGGAGGGTAGACGGGAGGGTAGTACCTCCATGGAGGGTCGTGACGGGAGGGTAGTACCTCCATGGAGGGTCCTGACGGGAGGGTAGTACCTCCATGGAGGGTCCTGACGGGAGGGTAGTACCTCCATGGAGGGTCCTGACGGGAGGGTAGTACCTCCATGGAGGGTCCTGACGGGAGAGTAGTACCTCCATGGAGGGTCCTGACGGGAGAGTAGTACCTCCATGGAGGGTCCTGACGGGAGGGTAGTACCTCCCTGGAGGGTCCTGACGGGAGGGTAGTACCTCCCTGGAGGGTCCTGACGGGAGGGTAGTACCTCCATGGAGGGTCCTGACGGGAGGGTAGTACCTCCCTGGAGGGTCCTGACGGGAGGGTAGTACCTCCATGGAGGGTCCTGACGGGAGGGTAGTACCTCCATGGAGGGTCCTGACGGGAGGGTAGTACCTCCATGGAGGGTCCTGACGGGAGGGTAGTACCTCCATGGAGGGTCCTGACGGGAGGGTAGTACCTCCCTGGAGGGTCCTGACGGGAGGGTAGTACCTCCATGGAGGGTCCTGACGGGAGGGTAGTACCTCCATGGAGGGTCCTGACGGGAGGGTAGTACCTCCCTGGAGGGTCCTGACGGGAGGGTAGTACCTCCATGGAGGGTCCTGACGGGAGGGTAGTACCTCCATGGAGGGTCCTGACGGGAGGGTAGTACCTCCATGGAGGGTCCTGACGGGAGGGTAGTACCTCCATGGAGGGTCCTGACGGGAGGGTAGTACCTCCATGGAGGGTCCTGACGGGAGGGTAGTACCTCCATGGAGGGTCCTGACGGGAGGGTAGTACCTCCATGGAGGGTCCTGACGGGAGGGTAGTACCTCCATGGAGGTTGTCAGAGTTCTTATTTTTTTTTTTTGTCTTGAAACATATTGTAGAATATCGCAACCAAGCTGGCGTTTGATGGTTTAAATTGTGAGACGAATTGTATTTGTGTTCGGGCGAGAGGAGGTGGCGAGTGGGCGTGGGTGTGAGGGAGGGAAAGTGCAGGTGGTATATGACAAGCAACTAGACAGCAACCTACAGTAACACCATCACCTACCTACCTTCCTGGTCTACCCCTCCACATATTTATTCTAATTGCTCGCCTTCTCTCATCTTCTTCACTCATGTGCACCTCTTTAAAATTGTACTTTGTTTGGAAGAGTATCTGGGAAGAAGTTGGAAAAAACGTGACCAAAGACTAAATTCTTAAATCAGAATAAATAGTTTGATATATGGCATGTCATATTTAAATACTTTAGAATTACCAAAAATAGTCTGCTGTAGGTCTGGACCAGACGTTTACGGGTGGATTCTTAAAGTTATCTAGATGGTATAACGCCTTACGCCAGTTACTCACATTCTTCGTCTATCTTACATGTATAACCAGATACGTCAATATAATAAAGTGCACAAATGTTTAAATGCTATTAAATAACATTAGAACTGCTAGATTATTCAGTGCTTAAAACTGCCAGTTTCCTGCGAACACTACCCTGACTAAATTTCACATTTCATTAACAGTCAAGGCTTTGAAAACAGTTCGAGGTCCATTAGTCTTTAATTTCTTTCAAGTTTTAATCCACAAGTAACAAATATTGGCAGTGATAAAACACGTCCATTTTGCCAAGAAAAAGATTCTGGGTTCTTAGGCAGGCAGACGCCCATGATAAGTGTTCCCCTAACCCCCTCCTCTCGTTATCCTTGTTAAGTGCTGATTGAACTTATTGGTTAAAGCTTTCCCTTTGTCACTCCAATAACTTTTGCATCTCGGGATGCAACTGTCATATAAAATAAAGTAACAGCTCAGTATATATGTATATGCTAAAGATTGTTTAAATAAAAACACTCAAATTTCACAGCATGGGAAGTAGAGACGATATATCTGAATTATTTTGATTTAAAATAACCCTTTCAGCATCTCATGTTAATGTTAAAGAATAAAACCGTTGATAAATTGGCAGGAATAGAAAGAGATAATAGGTTTGGACGAATTTAATGCGACTCTTTAGAAATAGTGAATATGTAAAGCATTATAATAGAGTTGCGTCAGATGAAACGTGTTATGTGTGTTGTTAAGGTTGGAAGTAGACAAGTATAAAAGGTGGTGGCAAGGATCCATTTAGATTGTATGTAGCAGGTTGGTGTAGCAACTCGGAAGAGTGTAAAGTGTGTGCAGAAAACAAACATTCTTTAGCACTGTCTTAGACTTGAATAGTAGAGCGGTATAGTGTGACAGCACACTGCGACAATTAAGGAACATTTTACTTAAGCGTCAGAAAAACATTGGTTCCTACTTGAAGGACAAACACGGAGGAAGTCAGAGTAATGACTAAAATTATGAAAAAAAAGCTATGAATCCACGTTTAACAGTTCGTTACTGCAGTCAAAAAACTAATAGAATTCCTCAAGGTACTGCAATCAAAACAAAAACTATTGGAACTCTTCAATGCACTGCAGTCAAAACAAAAACTATTGGAACTCTTCAAGGCACTGCAGTCAAAACAAAAACTATTGGAACTCTTCAAGGCACTGCAATCAAAACAAAAACTATTGGAACTCTTCAAGGCACTGCAGTCAAAACAAAAACTATTGGAACTCTTCAAGGCACTGCAATCAAAACAAAAACTATTGGAACTCTTCAAGGCACTGCAGTCAAAACAAAAACTATTGGAACTCTTCAAGGCACTGGAGTCAAAGCAAAAACTATTGGAACTTCTGAAGGTACTTTCAGTGTGTCCTCTTTAACAGAATAATATAGTTAGTAACCACTTGACTACAAAACTTGAACCATCTATATATATATAGTATTTCGGCATGAGAGACCCCTCTTCAGTCGATTTTGATCTCTGTGAGACTGACACCAGTGTCAACAGTTCCTGTGTGTGGCTTGACACATGCATGTTTTACAATCAGATGAGAGATTACGTAGAGCAAGTAGTGTCTACCTGGAGTTTTTCGAGGGTCTAAACTCCCCCCCGACTCGGTCCCAGACCAGGCCTCATCAGCAGGCTGTTGGTACTAGCCTCACACACACACACACACACACACACACACACACACACACACACACACACACACACACACACACACACACACACACACACACACACACACACACACACACACACACCTAGACAGTTAACTCTCTGACTGCAGCTACTGAAAGTAGTTGAAAATGCAGCTTAGACAGCATATCATTATTATAGCAACGTTTTGCTCAAGGAGAGCTTCATCAAGTTGACAGTTTCGCTCAAAGGGAGCTCCGTCTCAAAAAACTCTCGAAACTGGACGTGAGTATATTACAGGTAATACAGATTTAGGCTGTTTTATGTATTTTCTCCTCGGCTTTTAGGCTTGTTGCCTCCTGCACCTTCCGGCTTCCTCAAGTTCAACGCCAATTATTATATTCCGAATTACATTTATTAATTAATATTTCCTCTTTGTCTTTTTATCTTTTAATTAATTCATCGAAATTAGCATGGCTCCCCCCTCCCCCCACTCTCTCTCTCTCTCTCTCTCTCTCTCTCTCTCTCTCTCTCTCTCTCAATAAAAAATGCAGTAATTCAAAAAAAAACTTTAAACAAAAGTTTGTATTTAACACAGATTGACTGGACAAAACTCTACATAGAGCGACATCTTGTTACAAAAGCTTGCTCTAAATCTGTCTTTTTTTCATTTAGCATGTTTTCTTTCAGCATAACTGTCTCTAGCTTAAATTTTGTCTTAAGTTTTTCATTCTTATTGTCCTCGTTGTTCTTGCTAATTATTGGTCCATTTCTCTTCTAGGTAGGTCGATGGACGAGGAGCAGTGGTGTTGGTAGGGAGGTGAGTAGATGGAGGCGGTACAGTTGTGGTGATGGAAAGAGGTAAGTAGATGGAGGCGGTACAGTTGTGGTGATGGAAAGAGGTAAGTAGATGGAGGCGGTACAGTTGTGGTGGTGGTGATAGTAAAAGGTAAGTAGGTGGATAGAGCAGTTATAGTGATGGAGGGAAGTGAGTAGAGAGACAGGGAACAACAACAGTCTGTTGTCTGTGCTACTATATTTTATTTTATTTACTACAAGTACATGTACAAGGTATACAGACCATAGCTGACATCACTGACATACTACTATATAGAAAGCCCCTTATGCAGAGCATTTCGGGCAAATTAGGTCCTTGTCCCAGGATGCGACCCACACCAGTCGACTAACACCCAGGTACCCATTTTACTGATGGGTGAACATGGCCAGTAGGTGTAAAGAAACGCGCCCAATGTTTCTACCCTAGCTGGGAATCGAACCCAGATCCTCGCCGTGTGAAGCGAGAGCTTTAGCGATCAGGTCACGGGGCCTGGCTAATCAGTCCAGCAACCAGGAAGTCTAGTCCGTAAAATCTTTCCCTTTAAAACTGGCATTGCTGTTTATCGATAGGAGGTAATGTACTGGTATCGTAATTGGATGATTTTAGGTTTTAATTGCAAGGTTTAACGTCAACGTCGTTGTAGTATTAATTTTCTTATGCCTGAAGTATCATGCTCTGAAAAAGTTACGAAGGCAGTCTTTTTTTTATTTATTATTTCTTAAAATTAGTGTCAAGGTTTTAACTCGCTGCATTGGTGAAGCTCTCCTGGGAATATTTGTAAGCCTCTTGTGGCCTTTAGTTGGCACCACCATCGGTGGTATTGAACGGCCCTCTGGTGATAATCATTGATTTAAAAGGCATCACCATCTATGATCAACGGACCCGTTTCTCGTTTATGGCAAGGGATGGAAGGAAGATTTATTTTTTGTTGGGCAAAGAATAAATTAAAATAATGTGCTATTATTCCCCGGTGAATGTTGTTGATCTTATGAAGATCACAAGCAGCAGAAACTGCTACCCTCCCGGTGTTGTTCTCACTAAAGAATAAGTCACAACACCGCGGCTGGAATAACTGACAAACATTTACATATGACTTAGAGGAAGCTCTAAAAAAATGTTTCAGTCCGCCCTGGAACCTAATAATGGTTCAAAACGGATCAAAAGTTTTCTCTTATATATATGGGTTATTTGTGAACTGTAGTCAAGTATCACCTCAAGGGAGGTTCCTTGACGCTGGTGAGGGGCTCTTGATCTAGGGGATTAGATCTGTGCTCCGGTGTCCTGAATTGAGCCAGAATACCTTCCATTCACCCCCCCCATGCGCTGTGTAATCCTACAGGTTTAGCGCTCCTCCACGATTATTATAATAATGTAATCCAGTATTTGTATAGTTGCTGCTGTAATTTATCTTGTATGATCAGCCTGATGAACCTGGTCAGCCACCAACAGCCTGGTTGACCAGGCAGTTTGACTTCACGCCAGGTTGCGAGGAGAGAAGAACCCTGGAAACTGGTCACAAGTTGGTGAGTGCCAGTGGTAAGAGAAGTGAAGCTCTGGCACTTGGCATGACAGGCGGGTGCCGTCACCAGGATCTTGGCACTTGAGGCACGCAGCTCACTATTGTTGTAAGATTAAGCCACTTACTGAGGCACTGCTCGAGTGATTGATTCTAATAATCAATTCCTGATGACTTGGAGGCTGTTGTATACATTCTCAATGTGCTGCTGTTGGGGGGGGGGGGAATGAAGTAACGATCAACTTTAGCCACTCCAAGATCTGCATGACCCACGGGGGATCATGCAGAACCTGGGGGATGGGAGGTAAACGAGTTTGATCAAAGGGAAGGAAGGATAGTTCCAGCATCACCTACCGCTTCATACTCTATATCAGTCTATCCTTACTCTGCATATTTTACCAGTGTGTTTGGTGATGGTTTCTGGGATCACTCCCGCGGCCTGGTATCAGACCTTGTCAACTAGTTGATGGTCTCGTTAGTCAGGCTTTTATGCACAGTCTAACGGAGGCGCCATAACCCGACTGTCACTGCATTAAAAGCTTCCTTCGTGTATTCACGCACGGACGACTGTGTCTGTGAGCTTGTGTCCGTGACAGTGATGATTCCGTGATTATGCGTGCTCGTGCGTGCAAGTACCACTAGAGTGCCGACGCATGCCGCAACCTCTACCATCAGTCACCATGTGCAAAACGCATTGATTAATATCGAATAGGGCGGGGTATTGGGGTATGCATGTGGGTAGTAGTGAGTATTGAAAGGCATATGTGGGAAGGGTATTGAGGACATGTGGTCGGAGGTGTAGTTAAAATCTAACTTAAGCCTAAAGGAATACTGCAGTAGACCTATTGGTCCACGCTTGGAAGACCTAACTTCAACCCTCTCATGTATGCGTCCAACCTATATAAGATACCCAAAGTTCTCGCCTCAATGACGCTACCTGGGAGTTTGTTACAACCTTGTTGTTAAACCAGTACTTTCCTTTATTCTTTCTCCAGGCTGAGGGACTGGCCACCTCAAATACTTTTTCTCCGAGGTTGATGGACTGATTACATCATTATTATTTCACTACAACATCTGCTGCCTTTGTACTTGACTGAAGAAGTCTACTGTGTAAGCGAAACGTTTCATCAATAAAGATACCCAGTTGTTGCACATGTATCTTAATCTTCAACTTGTCGGTATTTTATACCATTTTCAACATAACATCTCGGATCATCATGCAAGTCTCATACATGGAACTTTCGCTCTGTGGAATATTGTCAGCAATGTGATGTTTAACAAAGACAAGTTTCAGTTGCTCCAGTATGGAAGACTGGAGGAAATAGACTGTAAAAACTTGAGTACAAGCTCAAATCATCCAGTAGATCGCAAGTTCCATGTGCGAGACTTGGGAGTAATGTCAATACATCTCGCATTAAGGGACCACAACAGTGTTACTATTGCTACCCCTAAGTAAAATGATAGGCTGGATATCTGTAACTTTCAAGACTAGATATACTGAGTCAATGATGATACTTTTTAAGTCACTTGTTCTCTCGACCTCCCCTTCAAGGCAAACAAGATTGTTGAGCTGGAAAACTCAGAGAACTTCATTGCTTGTATACACTCAATCAGGCATCTGAACTACTTGGAATACTTCAGTTCCAGTCAACTGTATTCCTTGGAACGTAGGTGAGAAAGGTACATAATAGTTTACATCGGAAAATCCTGGATGTACTGGTCCCAAACCTGAGCACCGAAATCGCTTCATATGACAGTGAGAAACTTAGTAGACAGTGTAAAATACCCCCAAGAAAAAAGGAGGGATGCGACGAATATACGAACCTCCTGCTATCTGCGAGGGAACTTCACAAATCCTTAAAATCAGTGTTCGACCAGCTGGGCTGTGGTACATACGTTGGACTGCATGCGGCCAGCAGTGACAGCTTGGTTGATCAGGTCTTTATCCTCCAGTAGACCAGGTCTGGGAGCTGGTCGCAGTGGCGTTTATATCTGCTTGAAGATTCGCCGTATCTTCGAGACGCCACTCTCATATGGAGATTGTGGGATAACAGGTCTTAGCTTGGAAATTCAGTCGTATTGAAAAAGTTGAACTTTAACGCCTGCGATATGTCACCTTGAAGGTAATACACAGCAGTACTCTTCAAATATCAAGAAAAAGATTGGTGGGTAAGGTGTTGTGAGCTTGGCGGTCAGTCTTTGTAAAAAGCTTCCTAAGTAATCATTAGGTAGCTTCACTTTCTGAAGGCTGTACATGTGTTGGTGCCGCCGCTGCCGCCGCCTCCGTCTCTGTCGTAAGATGTGCAACTAGTCCCATTAGTATTTTCTAAGTGTAAATTAGTCTGCATCTCGCCTTCGCTCCAGGGAGTACACTTTCAGGTGGTCAGGTTTTGTGGCTGAGGTAGCGGGTCTTGGATTAATGTGTTAGTGGGCGTAGTCCAGGTGTGACTCAGGCTGTCCTCGCCCACCTGCACGCCCACACCACACGCCCCTAACAGCTTTCACCACTCCTACAGAGCACTACGCATTTAAGGGACACCCCAAAAAAATGTTTACCCACCGACTTGGGTGATATTTTCATAGTTTTTCTTGCATTTCTGTTTTCATTTCAGAGTTAAGGTTGGAAATGCTTTGATTTCTTTCACTTCTAAAAGTCTGAAAACACATTTTCTATATAATGCCTGCGCATTTAGGTACTGAACATCAACACACTGTATAGTTAAATGATAAATACGGCGACTGTGAATTATTCACTATATGTAATACTGATAAGGACCATTACTCTCTGAACTGACAAAGGGAATAGTCACACTTTTGCTTTAGCTAATGATATGAAAGTAATTAGAATAAAACTAGTTAATAACGGGAGAAGGAAGACAGGACACAGAGTACAGCCTGGAAGTACAAACTGCTGACAGTGTGTATGGTGAGTCGTAAAAGTCCCACCCGTACCGTGGTTTGTTTGCAATCGTGTTATTTTGATTTCATGAGTCATAACGTATATGGATATGTATCCTCGGAGCATATCGCTGAAGGACATAGCAACCATATATTACTCCAGCGGTACATGAAAAAACAAGGTAACATACGTTATGGCCATCTTGCAGTATGCGGCGCCGGTATGGAGTCGGCACATGCTCGAGGCTGTAGAGAAGATCCATAGATCCCACAGAGATGAAACACTGGATCTTAGGGGAAGGGAATACGAGAGGAGTTTTCAGTGACATAGTTGAACAACCACAAAAGAGAAGAGGACAAGGGGATTTCAGAAGTTATCATTAAAGATTAGGTTTAATTTTGGTTCATTGATACACATATTACGAATTGATAAAAGGATTTACAAAAAAATGCTAATAACCCAATGAATAACGTATGAGTGTATGTTAATGTATTATTAAAGTTAATGCAGTATCGTAGAATCAGGGTCACAATATTAGTACCAAACTTGAACACGAAAATCACTTCCTATGAAAGCAAAAGATTCGGCAGGAGATGCAACATTTCCCCCCAGTGAAAAGCAGGGGTGCCACAAGTACACTGAGAGACGACACAATAAGTGTCTGGGGCCCAAGAATGTTCAACTGCCTCCCAGCATACATAAAGGGGGATTATCAATAGACCCCTGGCTGTCTTCAAGAAGGCACTGGACAGGCACCTAAAATCAGTACCTGACCAGCCGGGCTGTGGTTCGTGCGTCAGTTTGCTTGCGGCCAGCAGTAACAGCCTGATTGATCCACCACGAGGCCTGGTCTCAGACCGAGCCTCGGGGGCGTTGATCCCCGAAACCCTCTCCAATTTACAATTATGATATTGGTATATTATAAAAGTGTAGTATTTATGAATACGTTAGGTCCAGATGAACTGTAAGGCGCGCATCAAAATGGTTGCAACAGGAAAAACAAGGAAATTCAACCAGAGTAAAAAATGTGAAGTCGCTGCAGGGAATTTGCTAGTCTGACGGTGTTTACCTAGCATTGTAATAATGTCAACTTTCCTTGAGAAATGCCTTTAGCCTTCCTGCAGAGATGTGCAAACTAATACGCATTCCTATAGGGACGTGACAGTCATCATTCCTGTATGGATGTGCCAACTAAGCAACCTTCTTGTGTGATATTCATATTAGAGTTCCCGGACGTACATAAAAAAACAAGTCACGGTTGACACAAAATAGGGAATTATTTCTGAGTTTAATGATGTAGGAAATAAAAAAAAAACAATTTGGATAGTGTTATATACTTTTACATAGCAAAATTTACGTCAGTTATGCGCTGCCTCTCTCTTCTGTATGATCCAGTGTGAACACAAATACAGGTGGAGCTCATGCTAACATTCTCACATGGACCGGAGGCCGACATACTGGCGCTCATGCTAACAGTCTCACATGGACCGGAGGCCGACATACTGGCGCTCATGCTAAGTCTCACATGGACCGGAGGCCGACATACTGGCTTGCGAGGTTCAGGACTCGGCTACCGTGGCTTCAAGTCTCATTCGTATTCTGATTACAACGTATATAATTTTATGCAATAAGAAAATATACATTATATAATTATAGAGAATCATAATAATATATAAAATAATTTTCTGCTCGGAATTCCCATGGGCACACGAAAGAATTTTTACGACAATTACGTATAATTTATCCACAGCTTGGACACCCACTGCTAGCCCAGAGGATGTGTTGGAGAGCTTGACAGGGCGTCATGTCCCTAGTTTTTCATTGTATGACCATAATATGGGGGAAAACGCGTTTTTCCCTTTTTCTAATTGGTCTTCAGTTAGTAAATCGTTAGACAAAAGGACACAGATGCAACTAATGTGACATTTTATTGTGGGAATGTTTTGCTCTCCAGGAGCTTTAAGCTTGACAATGGTCCTGGAGAGCGAAACGTTGCCACAATGAAATGTCACGTTAGTTGTATCTGTGTCCTTTTACCCAACATTTCGTCGGTAATTCTCCCAGCTGAATTGTTGACTTAAAAGAAAAACTCTAGTAATCATAGTCATTGTTTTTGCAATTACTGAAACATTAAGAAAATGAAAATGGAGGATCAATGCAGTAGGCCTATTAGCCCATCCTAGGCAAATCCAGCTCACGTCCAACCATCCTCACTCATATGCCCGTTCAACTAATATTTAAAGCTACCCAAAGTTCTCGCCTCATTGACTACCTCAGTAACCTGGCACGTGATGCCAATATCCACATAATGTTCACCAACTTTATTTTGGGTCAGAAAGTAAAGTGATTGTTAATATATTGCATTAAAATGGATATGGGCTAGGCCGTTGTCATGGCTGAAATATTTGGACATTTCTGGTACTCTACTTAAGAATTGTCTCAAAAAAATCTTGTTTTCATATAAGTCACCGGGAGAAGATGTGAGAAAATAATGCTGGAAGTTTACTTTTAGACAGGTGTACCTATTGGTCAAAAGGCCGAGGTATTTGCAGCCAGGTTCGGCCTGACGTGGAGTCCCTCTTCAAGTTAGTGATTACTTTTCTCCATCAGGCATAGAGATGCTTCTTCTTGAATATTGGCAAATGGAATAAGTAGCGCCAATCTCGCTCTCAAGTATCTTTTAAAATTTTGTTGTTCTTTGTAAGCTGTTGACTGTTCAAAAGTATAGTAAGTCTTCTGGAACAAAGGCAATTATGTAACTTATTCTAGCGTAGAGTAGAATGAGCGTAGAGGGAGAGTGACAGAGGAAGAAGTAGGTTGGAATATGGATACACTCTGCAGGAACTTTTGAAAATTAGATACACCCACAGTGTGCGGCCATCATGTTATCTGTGATAGTTACATTGTTGGAATGAACACAAGCTCTGTCATATTCCATCACACAAGAGTAGTTTAGCAGCTACGGTATCTGCCAGCTGGAGTTTGTGACGCGGGAATTGCCATTATTCAAGATGGCCTATTCCATATGGATGACCAGGAGAGAAGGAAGTTAAAATGAAGGTCAACTGAACACTGGAGACAGGTGGGCCACTAGAAGGCGGCAGTGCCTGGTAGGCCGGTGAAGGAGGGTGCTGGCCCCACGCCCAAACAGGGAGAACACTTTTACCTCATTTGAGACCGGGTGTGGGCGGCGTGCGGGCGGCCACACCACATAAAAGGTCGGTGGCGCTCCAAGGGGGTATTGTGCAGTGTCCCAACGCCCTCCATGTTGGTCCGTAGCTCCAGGCCCCATACTCCTCCACACCGGGAAGGCAAGAGGGGCCTCTCCTGGGTATGATAATGACCACACACACCTCCCTCCTTATGAGTGTGGGAATATATTCCTTTATATTGACACGAGCACAAAATGATGACCTAGGTCCAAGTGCTGTGTAAATATTACAACTTATTTCCTTGCTCTTCCTTAATATACCTCTTCCAACACCTGTTCCTTGTCTTCTCCGGCAGGTGTGACTTAGACCTGGCTGAGATAAGTGTCTAAACTGTGCCAGACCATCAGGTAAACAGCATTACATACGACACCTCACATCGGAGAGCCTTTGTATATTTGTCCTATTTTTTAAACATCATTTCACAACAGGGATGGAGCTGAATATATATTACTAAATACAACTACAAATATAAGAACAACGATCAAGAAAAAGTAGTTTAAAAACAAATATATATTTTTTTGAAATCCTTGCAGATGAAGACCAAATACAAACGCTTCAGATGAAGTACGAATACGAAGCTTAAAGTATAAGCAGTATGAGCCTTCAAATATAAAGACATTGCAGTTACAAATAGAGGCACTTTGTTTATGTTGGTGGTGTCCTGGAGCACTGGCATCAGGGGACCTTATGTTGGCGAGAAATTTGTACCCTTCGGGGCCTCTGTCCTCAGTTTGCACCCTCTTGCTAGATGTTCTTGCTGTTCTGGAATTGTTTAGTATACTGTATATCGTTTTACGGCCCCTACCAAAACTGGTCCATTTTCAAGTGGAAAACAATGAAATAGAGGTGTTGTAATTCTTAAATAGGTTGGATAAAGTAAATTCTATTACATTTTTAGCATGATTTTGTTAATGCCATGTTTGATTCAAACCTATACAAAATGACATTTTATTTTTTGAGTTGAAGAGAAAAGGATTTGAATCTTTAAGTGATCTTTTATATATATTATATTCACTTGGTCCACTAAGTGTTTTTCTTGTGGGATTCTTGTAATGCATCTGCAAACATTGCATTTACATTTCATATGAAAATCGATTTTATTCTTGATAATGTACTCTCAATCAAAAGTCGTTAATAAAGAAATTGTGTATAAATTGCCGGAAATGCAATTTAAGCGCTACAGTGCTTTTAGGCAAGTCCAGCAGTTTTCAGTACATATATGCCACCACTAGAACACATCAGTAGATTTTCACCTGAATGGTGAAAGTCTACACTTATGCTAGAATCACCATGCATAATATGACAAGGGAAACAGTTGAGTGTATCTGGTAATAGTTCCTGTGATCATCACCCTTGTGGCCAGCTCTCGGACTAAGTCTCCTTGTTGACGGCCTGGGCAGGCGGACAACACTTGGGAAAGTGAAGGTGGTGGTGGTGCCTCTGGCAGCAACATCCTGGTTGACTAGGCAGTCAACAGCAAAGTTTATTCGCAGGCCAGGCTTCGAGAGTAGAAAAACTCGCGAAACCGGTCACAGGTGTGAGTTGACAGTCACAGCTCAGACTACACGCCGCAATTCTACGCGGCCAAATGTGGAAGGAGTAAATTTGCAATCGTTAACTTTTGATGTAATAATTTATTGGTGTTAGGGGTAAGGTGTGCTGGCGCTTGAACCACCTTCCGTGTGTGGGGCTGTGAGCAGATGACGCTATGTTAGTGAGTGTCCTTACTAGGGTGTCCTGATGGCTGTCCCTACAAGGCACACGATGTTCCTGCTAAAGTTTAACGTTTCTTCCTTGTATAGTGTTGGCGAGAGTCGAGGAAGGAGTCGTTGACTTTCCAATTATACATTACGACGTAGTAAGATAAATGGTAATATTACTTTTCCTCCCATGAAGACAGTGTAATTATTTACCTGTTTGCAAGAGTCGAATAATAGCTCCTGGCTTCTCTTAACTCCTGTCGACGGATGATAATGATCAACAAGAAGTATCAGTGGCCTCCAGGCACAGATCAGACTTAGCCTTGAAAATTGTGTGAAGTGTACACCTCCGCCATCTCCTCCAGTGCGTTCCACTCGCCACCCTAAGACTGAAAATTACTTCCTAAAGTCCCTCTGGCTCACCTGCGTGAAGTGGCTGAGATCTTGTGATAAGCCGAAGGCACTAGAGTGCCTATCAGGCGTCTAACCCAGTGCCACACCTGGGCGGCCTTGTGACATAAGATCACTCAGAATCTTGAGTATCTTTCCTCCTTCATATGGTCTAGTTAAACAACCTACCATTCACTATGGCAAGATGGCTCGGTCTCACACTAAAGGTCCTAAATTGGCAGGGAAATATCACAGGAAAAAACACTAAAAACAAAGGAAATAAAAGATAAGTGTATACTGAATGCGAGTAGATATTTTTAAGATTTACCTGTCATCTTGAGTGTTAAGACCAATCCTGCCTGAGCTCAAACTATTTAACAAACTTCCATTTCGCAGTTATATGGCCAGAGGGACTCCTTGGCTGGTTGCTCTCTACCAACCTACTACCTGGTGTATGTGCCACACTTGTGTGGAAGGAATATAGTACCTCCCAGGATGGTTTTCGTCTATCAACCTGCTACCCACATCGTAATAATTGGTGTCACACTTGGCTGGCTGACACGGGATGACTGGCAGGTTCCTTCTACCCCCACACCTGCCATAACTTGTTCCTGCCTCTCATGTCTTAGTTTCGGCTGCTGCCACTGTCTGTTCACATTCCTCCTTGATACCTCCCTCTCTTCCTCCTTTCCCTCCCCCCAACTTCCTTTCCTCCCGCTGCCCTCCATCCTACCTTACTCAACATGGGTAGCATGAGTGGGTGTATGCCTGAGGGGGTGGTTGAACCCACCATTCGTTACCTGCAAAGTGTTACCTGGTGTGCATGCTAATCTAGCGCACTCAACATGATGCTAGACTTAGCACACTTGTTGTGTGTAGCAGTCATTAAGACTTCACCCACCTCCACCCAACACTTCTTGGCTAACCTAGCAAGTTTATTACCATCTCCGAGGTGTGTGGGTTGGAGTTTTTATGTAGGGTCCTTCACGAGTGGAAACTCAATCCTCCGACCATTGTGTGGATTGGGATAATCGTATGGGAAGCTGGAGCGAGGTGAGATAATGTAATACTCAAGACTGACCAGTACAGACGTGGTCTTACTCACCTGGCAAATGACTTGCCTCGTTCTTAATGGTACTTCGTAGTCTTTGTTCTTGTCTTAATGATACTTAGTCGTTCATCTTAGTTTTATGGTACTTGAATGCTTCTTCAAGTACCATAAAATATTACCATTTGTATTGTGGTAATGTTTTAACATGGGTAGTACAACCTTGGGTAATTCAAAATAAGGTAGAACAATCAATTTATAAAATAAAATACATAATGCAGTAGAGTTTACAAATTGAGTGATGGTAGACAACCTGTGACCGGTTCTCGTAGTTCTACGTTTGTAGCCTGGCCTGACGCCAGTATTCCCTGGTGACGTGATCACCCAGGCTGTTGCTGCTCGCAGGCCTAATTAACAACCTGGATAACCTAGTACATCTTGCATAAAGCAAGACTACTCATATAGGGGTTTCAAAATGGCTTGACCTTATCAAGACAATATTCCAGGTAAGCCCACATTTTGAAATTTAATTTTTCGGTATACTGAGTAAATCAAGTGATTTAGATCTCAGTTTTAATGTGTGTGTGTGTATATATATATATATGTATATATATATATATATATATATATATATATATATATATATATATATATATATATATATATATATATATATATATGGAAGGATGGAAAGCAGATTGCCTGGGACTACACATGTGCCGCCACATTGGCAGACACCTACTTGCCATACTCCGTAGTGGAAGGGGGTGGAGCTGCCAGCCACAGGGAGACTCGGAAGATCCGCAAATATGAAGACCTTCCCCCTTGCTATAACTTCATTCCAATAGGGTCGGAGACCCTTGGAGCATGGGGCAAGTGTGCTCTAAAGTTCCTCAAAGAGCTAGGTGAAAAACTCATCATAGAAACCAAGGACCACAGGGCGACCAGCTTCCTCTTTCAGAGACTCAGTGTTGCGATCCAGAGAGGAAATGCCTGCAGCATTCTGGGCACGCGGCCCACCACCGGGGAGCTGGACGAAGTATTCGAGATGTAGCTCTGAGTTACCTATGTTGTTTTACTTTGTATCATATTTTTGTGAATGTTTTGTCAATGTATTTTGTCAAATTATATTTAAATATATATATATATATATATATATATATATATATATATATATATATATATATATATATATATAATATATATATATATATATATATATATATATATATATATATATATATATATATATATATATATATATGTATATAACGACACGTGCAGTATCCCCGGGGACTATGAAGTTATCACTTAATAATTTGCGCCTCGAGGAATTATATTGTGTGCTCTTAATGTTTGCCTGTTACTTAAAATTGATTCTGGGGGTCACAGCTCGCGAGGCTAAGGTCTCAGACCTGGCCTCTTGTACATGGTCTGTCGCTAGGCTAAGGTCCCAGACCTGGCCTCCTGTTCATGGTCTGTAGCATAGTTCGCCGCACACCGAGCCTTCTGAAAAGTCTATTGAATAAAACCATACTAGGATAAGAGCATGAATACTTGCAGTAAAAAGTTAGTGGAGAATTTAATCTTAGAAAATATTAAGGGAGTGAGTACATCCCGCGCCACCTGTTAATGTTGGGAGGCGTGAGAGTATTTTATAACCAGCACATGAGAGTACACACGTGAGCCCCAGGTTCTGTTACCTGAATACCAACTCTGGCAAGCTTTTCCATGTGTAGCTGGCTACACACTCCTTGTACAGTAGTTGTTGATGATTAGCGAATTGATAATGATTCAAAACAAACCGAAATGTCTAAAGTTTATTGTGATTTCCTTCAGTCATGGTACTGACTTTTATTGACAAGTGCAAGCCAATAAAGTTGCAAGGAAAGTGCCGGATCAGGCCATGTAGGCCTGTCGACAGGGAAATTGGCTTCGGGCCATGTTGACCTGTCAGGAAAATCTAGCCTCTGGCCAGGCTAAACGGGTAGAAAAAACTCTTTAAAAAAGTGTATGTAGGTGGTTGTGTAGGTTAGAGAAGTGCATTAGCTGAGTTCACGTGAGGGCGAGCACAGGTTATCACCAGGAAGGACATCTTCAGCACTAAACACGTACTTACGTCCACCACCAGTGTACCTCCAGCTGGGCAAGGCTCGGCGTTACAATATTAAACATGAACATGGAGGTCTGGCTCGGGCCGGGCTGACAGAGTAGGAAACCTCTTAAAACAGGTCGCAGGTAAGTCTCCCTTCTTGATATAGTTTCGTCGTCTTTCTTCATCACTATTATTATGATAAATGATTCTTGATTGTCGTTTGAAGTCTTTAATAATACGTTGTACCATAAAGCTTAATAATTATATACCAACAAAGAATCTCGTTAAATGTTACATCAGTTAAGAAAACACAGGACAAATAGTGTGTGATTCATATAGTGTGAGTGAGTATTGTTGGTTTGGATGAGCAACTTTCAAGGATAAGTGACGGGCATGACATGTCTTGCTTCAGCACTATCATCAGTAGCACATAGAGCTGTGAAGAACATTGTTAAGTAATATTGCTTCTACTCCAGAGTTAACTATTTTGGGTTTAATAAATGTTTCTGGTGAAGGGTGTTTAAACCTAGTAAACAAACCAACCAACCTGTCGCAAGTCTTAGCTTGTGACCCACTCACTGCCTCATTAAGAAACTTAGTAGAAATTTAATGTTTTTTTCTTTTAATGTCATTGATTGTCTTTCAGCGCACAAGGTCACACTTAAGAGTTATTTAATGTAGTAGAGGCGTGAGGTGTCTTCATTTACGGCTGGAGGCTGTCAGGGGAGCTTATGGTGCCTTGACCTTGTACAGTTGTTACTATATTATATTATTACTTATTAATTGCTTATTATTATTACTTAGTATTATAGTTACGGTATATTGATATTAGCATTACTCACAGGGAAGCGCTAAATCCGTAGGGATCATACATTGGGGAATGTGGAGTTAATTAGGTTTGATGCAAAGTATGGAGATTTCGGCAATTCGTTGAATCAAGAATGCTTCATTTGCGTCAAAACACAACCCTTGAAGAGGTTGTGAGCATAGATTGAATCCGGCGGCGGCTTCTCTGAGGTAATGAGAGGCACTGACAAAACACTCATTGACTGAAGGTTTATATTTTATCTGTGATAGTTTTAGCCTTGACAAGTGTGGGCTGCATCATCGTGTCAAAAAACAGCATGTGTCCACACGCCCAATATAAGACACTTGCCAGAGTTTAGTTGTACAGCGTGGGTGGTGATGAGGGTAGGGGCGGAGCGGGTTGTGGGCGTGGTGAGGTGTGGGGGCGGGTTGTGGCGGGTGGGCGGGTAGGGCATTCACCGTGTGGCCATAACCCCAGCACAAAAAGTCAGTTGGAGGAGGGAGGTGAGTAAGGCGGTCATCACAAGTGACTGCCGCTGGAGCTGTGCCTGGTTGCTCTCACCTTAAATGGTAAGGGCGGCAGCCCGCTGCTGGTTATGTGACGTGGCCAGCCCGGAGCTGCAGCCCGGGGTGGGGGGTTTATGGATGAGCATGTCAGGTTGGGGGGGGGGGGACATTGCCAGAACGCATAGCAGCAAATACGTCAGTTTTACTGCTTTTTTTTTTTTTTAAATCATGTACTAAATATTGAAAATGGTCGACAGCATTGTGCCAGACATAGTACCAGGAAGCACCACGTTACACACACACACACACACACACACACACACACACACACACACATATTGTGTGTGTGTGTGTACACTCAACCAATTGTGATTGGAAGGGTCGACTCTCAAATCATGGTCCTGCCTCTAGCCACTCTTCAGATTCACTCATTCTTAGCTTCTTGTGCCCAATCGTACCTGCTCTTAAAACTATGTTTGGAACCTGCTTCCCACCAAGATCATTCCATTTCCCGACCACTCTGATACTGAAAAAATACTTCCTAAGATCCC
>NC_091365.1:3007500-3055000 GCF_038502225.1 Cherax quadricarinatus
GAAGGTAAGTGTACTGACATCACAGTTCAGATAACATACCGACTGCAGCCTCTCCACCGATTCTTCATAGTAATTAAATGTCGGGACAACCCCTCTGACGAAGGCGACAGTATAATTATTCAACTTTATTGAGTGGCGGCCAGCCGTAGCATCGGTTGCCGGTACACAAATAACCCGCACATAAAAGAGAGAAGCTTACGACGACGTTTCGGTCCGACTTGGACCATTGACAGTCAATGCCTCATTGTCACCAAGTCAAGCTTTAAGATCAGCTCTTTTAAGCTGAAGCCGTAGCTGGGTTGAAATAGTCTTGTTTCATTTTAGGAGTTCATATGCTTGAACCATAACGTTTCACTATATCCATTTATCTTTCTGTCGTGATTTCTCACATTACCAAGGAACTATGTTCTGTGTTCCTTGATAATGTGAGAAATCATGAAAGCACTTGGAATTTCACTATTTTTTCTCAGTGGTTATTCTGCATATTGTGATACCACCTGTTTACTGTGATCTTATTGCACCTGTTTTTGTGCATTACTCTGGGCAGTATGCTTGTGTATGCTGTAATGTTTGTTCAACAGCCTGGTTGGCCAGGGCTGTAAGGTAACACTAAACAGATATGTCACATACGCTGCATATATGGTACACATTTGTTTGTATGAGTGTTAGTAACTGCAGGCCCGATGGAATGAGGTAGTTGAGCTGGTGGTTAAAGACCCACTGTGGTAGATGGTGAGTGCTGCAGACAGTTGTTGGTAGTGTGGGAGGACTGGTTTACTGGCTACTTTCACAGATTATCCTCAAGGAAGGTTCCTTGATGTTGGTGAGGGGCTCTTGATCTAGGGAATTGGATTTGTTCCAGTTCTCTGAATTAAGCCTGAATACCTTCCACCCCCCCCCCCCCCGGCGCTGTGTAATCCTACTGGTTTAGCGCTCCTCCATGATTATAATAATAGATATGCTTAGCCGAGAGATCACTGAATTAGAACAAAAACTCGGGATGTTATACCTAACAGAAGAAGTACAAAGGGAACAAAGGGCCATACAGGATATTGCAAGAAACCCTAAATATTTCTATTCCTATGCAAAATCCAAACTAAGAACTACCTGTAGAATTGGACCATTATTGAGAGAAGATTCGTATACTGATAATGAACAGGAAATGAGTGAAATCCTAAAAGAACAGTACGAGTCGGCGTTCAGCAACCCACTAAATGACAGCAAGGTAGAAAATGCAGAAATATTTTTCACTCCAGCAGAAGGCCGCGCAGACCATCTAACGGACATTAGTACAAATCCCATAGATTTCGAAAAGGAAATGGACAACATGCCCACTCAGCACCTGAACCAGATTCATGGAATGCTCTGTTTATAAAGAAGTGCAAAGTATAACTAGCACGAGCCCTCAGTATTTTTTGGAGAAAGAGCTTAGATCTAGGTGAAATACCGGAGGCCTTAAAGAGTACAGACATAACTCCATTGTATATGGGAGTGATGAGACGACAGATTACAAATTTCATGGACCAGCACAACCCGAACCAACATGGTTTTGGAGCAGGATGATCATGCCTGTTACAGCTGCTGAACCATTATGACAGAACTACAGAGGCATTGGAAGAAGAACAAAACGCAGATGTGATTTACACAGATTTTGCAAAGGCTTTTGACAAATGCAATCATGGAGTGATAGCGCACGAAATGAAGTCTATGGGCATTACGGGGAAGGTAGGCAGATGGATTTTCGGGTTCCTAACACACAGAACACAACAAGTAGTAGTAAACAGAGCAAGATCCAGCATCAGCGAGGTCAAAAAACTCAGTGCCCCAAGGCACTGTCCTGGCACCTCTGCTGTTTCTCATCCTTATAGCAGACATAGATCAAAACACTTGTTACGTTTTTCTATCATTTGCAGATGACACTAAAATAAGCATGAAAGTCACTACGGTAGAGGACACTGAAAAATTACAGGAAGACATAACCAGGGTTTTCCAGTGGGCAGTGGAGAACATGACGTTCAGTGGGGATAAGTTCTAGCTTCTTAGGTATGGAAAGAATAAAGAACTCAAAAAGAACACTACAGACAAAACTCAAGAGTGTCACCAAATAGAACGAAAGGATCAACGCTCCCGTGGCCCGGTCCACGACCAGGCCTTCCGGTAGATCAGGGCCTGATCAACCAAGCTGGTACTGCTGGCCGCACGTAATCCAACGTAGGAACCACAACCCAGCTGATCCGGCACCGACTTTAAGTATCTGTCCAGCTCCCTCTTGAAGGCAGCCAGAGGCCTGTTGGTAATTCCCCTTATGCCTGGTGGGAGGCTGTTGAACAGTAAATTAGTATTTTTCTTTGACTGCATTATAGGGAGTATTATTTGAGGGATTTTCAGCGTTCCCGATAATTCAGGTGTTTCAGTTACCTGATGCAAGTAGTGAAAGTTCTCTGAACGTTTACCAGATCACTTTAGCCTGCCCTAAATGGGGGTTGGTAGTGTACAGCAGTATTCCACTTTAGAGTGCATTTAGTTAAATGGCTTCTAGCTTAGAATTAGCAACTTTGGTATCCTGGTAAGTAGTAGTATACAATAGGGCTGGACTTCGAAATGAGCCGAGGTAGGGTAACAGCTCTTAGCCTGTATATTCAAAAATTGTGCATGAATGGTATACAATACAAATATTTGTATTGATAAAGCCACTGGATGGCGAAACGCCTACATTATAGATACCCAGATGTTGCATACGTGTCTAATTTTCATATTCAAAAGTGTAGAAACATTCCATACAGATTCATTGACTGGGCAAACTTGGGAAGTTAGTTTGGCAGGTGGTTAGTAGGACGATGTTGAGGGGGAAGTGAAGAAATGAAAGGTGGTCTTTTTTATTATTTAATAAAATTGGAGAGGTGATCTATAGGATAATGATGGAGGGTGGGGGGAGGTACAGGAAGGATGGCATTCCTGTGCTTGTGGTGGTGTAATGGTTGGAAAGGGGTGTAAAGGATGGATAACATGGCCATGCTCGTGGTGGTGTAATGCTGTACTATTTCCGTATCCAGGACATAACTGGCATAGTTACAGCAGCGCCGAGATATTATGTTAAGATATAGTAGTTTGTTTTGACTGTGAACTGTAGTAGCAGCTGCCTGCACCTCCCTCCCACGTAGCTGCCTGCCTGTTCCTAAAAATATGACAAGGAAACGTACATGTAACTATCATATAGGAATGTGGTAACTACACTGCTGTTGTACTCAGTTTTACTTAAAAAAAAAATGCCCTGTAATGTGAAAGTGGCAGCTACCGTGGGCCGGCCCAACAGGGTTCAATAGGACCTAGGTGTCTGGTTCTCTTGTATCCTCAGGAATCATCTTTGATATTGTCTGTAGAAGGAAGATCCACACACGCACCTTACACAAGGACTCTTGTTTGCATGTGTAAAATGCAGTTTTAGCGTAACACTGGCTCTGATGCACATTTTAAAACCAGTATCATGGTTAGGAATATATTTCATCATCACGGGTGTCTGGTGAGACCCCCAAGTGGCACTAGGGAGAGAGAATACTTTGGCAGGAATTAATTGATATTTTGTTAATGGAGAAATAAGTTTTTAACTTTTTATTATTGCATATACTTAATGATTAGTTGATTTTAGTGTTGGTGTGTGTTTAGTTTGTGATTTTTGTGCCAAATTATTATTGGGAGGAATGAATAAAATTTTGAGTACCAGCGCTCTGTAAGTCTTCCTGCATGAAATGACATAATGACAAGAAGTATGAAGAGAAGTTACAACACACGCTTTTATTGGACAACTTTTCGCTGTGTAGAGCTTTCTTGAGTCATGACTTGTACATATAAAGCTCTACATGGAATGAAACGTTATCCCAATAAAGGTTTGTTCTGGAATTCTTTTTCTTCCGTTCTTTACGTCTGAATTTCTTTCTCTATTTTAAATGTTATAATGTTTATCTGGTCAGTTGATTATAAACACGTCATTGATATAAGGTTGAGTGCACGACTTAGTGTTGGAACACTGTTAATTTGTGTGAAGATGGCCACATGTCGACTCTGTTGTGAGGCGGGCAGCATCTCAGCCTGTAGCATGCATAGTGTTGTGAGGCGGGCAGCATCTCAGCCTGTAGCATGCATAGTGTTGTGAGGCGGGCAGCATCTCAGCCTGTAGCATGCATAGTGTTGTGAGGCGGGCAGCATCTCAGCCTGTAGCATGCATAGTGTTGTGAGGCGGGCAGCATCTCAGCCTGTAGCATGCATAGTGTTGAGGCGGGCAGCGTCACAGCTTGCAGCATATGTAGTGTTGTGAGGCGGACAGCATCTACAACGTACGTAGTGTGAGGTGGACAGCATCTGCAGCATACGTAGTGTTGTGAGGTGGACAGCATCTGCAGCATACGTAGTGTTGTGAGGTGGACAGCATCTGCAGCATACGTAGTGTTGTGAGGTGGACAGCATCTGGAACATACGTAGTGTTGTGAGGTGGACAGCATCTGGAACATACGTAGTGTTGTGAGGTGGACAACATCTGGAACATACGTAGTGTTGTGAGGTGGACAGCATCTGGAACATACGTAGTGTTGTGAGGTGGACAGCATCTGGAACATACGTAGTGTTGTGAGGTGGACAGCATCTGGAACATACGTAGTGTTGTGAGGTGGACAGCATCTGGAACATACGTAGTGTTGTGAGGTGGACAGTATCTGGAACATACGTAGTGTTGTGAGGTGGACAGCATCTGGAACATACGTAGTGTTGTGAGGTGGACAGCATCTGGAACATACGTAGTGTTGTGAGGTGGACAGCATCTGGAACATACGTAGTGTTGTGAGGTGGACAGTATCTTAGCTTGCCACATACATAGCGCCACTGTGAACTTATTTACACAGTGGTTTTCTTAGTGTAGTTGATGAACGCTGGGATGTGTTATTGTTGAGCAGGGGTGTGTGTGAGAGCGTGACGGGAGGTGGGTATTTGTGGCCCGCCAGCGTGCTCTGACGTCACCACAAGTGCCACTGATGCCCCACCTGGCCACCGTCACACCTGCTACTCAACCTCATACTTCTTATCGTTGAAGCATTTTCTTACGTAGCTTCTTGGTGCAGCCCTCAGGTATGGCATTGTGTACTTTGTTCTAGATAAAGAGTCAGAGGGTGGCCCTGACCACCTGCTTGGCCAGTTTTGGGCGTAGCTAGTGTGCTAGAGGCCGCATATGGGCGTTGGTATACCCAGGGAGCGACTTAAGCAGGGTACACTTAGACGACGTTTAGGGGGTGACCTGCATCGCCAAGACATTTACTTAGACTGCTTTTCATCTGACTAAAGAAAAATTCCAGCTGGATGACCCACGAGGGTTTAGCGCTTTTTTGTGTATATTACAATAATGTTCAGAATATTTGTTCCCTTAAACTTAAAGGGTAAACTTTCTCCAGCTTAATCTTGTTTCTTTATCTTCTGACTCACGAAATCGTAATGACACGATTGGCTAACGCGTCGGTCTGGATTTTTATGACTCTGACAGTGGGTTCTAACCCCGCCCGTGGTACGGTTTCTTTATCTTTATTTTTTTTTTTAATTTGCCTGACTAAGATTTGGAATATTGTTGTACATTAACAGCTCCGTTTCAGGCAGGTGAAACTGCAGAGCTGGAGAATAACATTTTCACAATCCGTAATCACTCGAGTCCATTAGGAATGTCTGATGTTCGTCAAGACTCTACACCCCTGGAAGGCAGCCGAGAGGCACAGTAGATGATGCAAACTGCAAGACACTCGTGATGAAAAGCAGAGGAGCAAAAGTACATCAAGGACATAGCAAGTACAAAGGATTAAGAGACACGTAAGTTCCCCCGTCTTCTAATAACATGTTCAGTTTTCCACTATAATCTATCTTTTCCTTAATTCATGGTATAATTTAACAAATCTATGAGACCTCTCCAACACAATTGTCCTCAAAGAATGGTTAAGTTTTACCATGAATTAAGGAAAGATCCTAGACTTCACCTTACGTAACCAGACAAAGCAAATGCGATAATAATTATGGACAAGATAGATTATAGTGGAAAAATGAACATGTTATTAGAAGACGGGGTAACTTACGTGCCCCTTAAAGGCTTTTCAATCCTTTCTCGCATATATAAGGAAAATTACCAGCAAATCCCTAGCTCTCATCGGGAGGAAGCCTGAAAAATTACTTCAGCATTAAGACTTGGTGCTTGTGTTAGACTGACTAAAGAGCCATTTAGGTTTGGTCTAAGACTTAGTCTCGGCAGCGATGATCCACAGAACCAGCAACAGATGTGCAGCAGGAGGATGCCAGTAACCTCATTTAGGTAGGATTCCTTCACAATCGCTGAGAACATAAGAACGAAGGAACACTGCAGCAGGCCTACTGGCCCATGCATGGCTGAATGGGACCATTGTCAACTTTTAGATAATCCTGTGTGGTTTGGTCACATGGATTTCTAGATGCGCATCTAATACCTATTATGTATTATACGTATTTCAGTTGTTTTATTGTTTGTGATACTATTTTGATTTACCTGTATTTTGTATTTATGCGAGTGTGTGGGCTTCAGGGTACATGAAGCTGGACTCTTCGTTCTGCACCATTCATGTTCTTGGGGTCCCAGAGCTCTTAAAGTCTCTTAATTCATGTGTTCCGCCTTCACCACCGCCGCCGATGACAAACTCCTACTGGTTGGCATATCCTTGAGGATGACTCACCGGCTTATAAGAACCCTTTAAGGAGTTTGGCTGTGTCTAGGATGGGTGGAGTTGTGTGTGTGTGTGTGTGTGTGTGTGTGTGTGTGTGTGTGTGTGTGTGTGTGTGTGTGTGTGTACTCACCTAGTTGGGGTTGCGGGGGTCGAGTCCGAGCTCCTGGCCCCGCCTCTTCACTGATCGCTACTAGGTCACTCTCCCTGAGCCGTGAGCTTTATCATACCTCTGCTTAAAGCTATGTATGGATCCTGCCTCCACTACATCACTTCCCAAACTATTCCACTTACTGACTACTCTGTGGCTGAAGAAATACTTCCTAACATCCCTGTGATTCATCTGTGTCTTCAGCTTCCAACTGTGTCCCCTTGTTACTGTGTCCAATCTCTGGAACATCCTGTCTTTGTCCACCTTGTCAATTCCTCTCAGTATTTTGTATGTCGTTATCATGTCCCCCCTATCTCTCCTGTCCTCCAGTGTCGTCAGGTTGATTTCCCTTAACCTCTCCTCGTAGGACATACCTCTTAGCTCTGGGACTAGTCTTGTTGCAAACCTTTGCACTTTCTCTAGTTTCTTTACGTGCTTGGCTAGGTGTGGGTTCCAAACTGGTGCCGCATACTCCAATATGGGCCTAACGTACACGGTGTACAGGGTCCTGAATGATTCCTTATTAAGATGTCGGAATGCTGTTCTGAGGTTTGCTAGGCGCCCATATGCTGCAGCAGTTATTTGGTTGACGTGCGCTTCAGATGTGCCTGTGTCTGTGTGTGTGTGTGTGTGTGTGTGTGTGTGTGTGTGTGTGTGTGTGTGTGTGTGTGTGTGTGTGTGTGTGTGGATCGTAGGCACCCTCCCCATATGAAGCTTGTCCTCTCTAGGATGATTTTATTCAGACTATTAACCCGCAGGGTTAGTAACCCAGAATAACTCGATAAAGCCACTGTGGCTTATTTCAATTGGGGGTCTTTGATTTTCTTCCTCAGAATGCAACCCACAACAGCCAACTAATACCCAGGTATCTACTTCCTGCTAGATGAACAGGTATAAGGAAACATCCCCACTTTTCCACCTGTGCTGGGATCGAACCCGAGCCCTTCAGATGAGAGCCGAAGACTACCACTCGAGTCACTTGTCTTATCCTTTTTTTGTTTTAATAATCCTCATTAGTTTTACAACATCGGCAAACAGAGATATATGTATCTGTCTCGATTCTGTCTGGCAAGTCACTCACATAGACCAGAAAGTACTGATCCTAATATTGATCTGTGCAGGAGGTGTGAATGAAAGTAACGAGTGTGTGCGCGTTGTGTATGAAAGTAAAGTGTGTGTGTGCGTTGTGTATGAAAGTAAAGTGTGTGTGTGCGCGTTGTGTATGAAAGTAAAGTGTGTGTGTGCGCGTTGTGTATGAAAGTAAAGTGTGTGTGCGCGCGTTGTGTATGAAAGTAACGAGTGTGTGCGCGTTGTGTATGAAAGTTACGAGTGTGTGCGCGTTGTGTATGAGAGTAACGAGTGTGTGTGGGTTTCACTCCTTGACTGCCCAACCTGCACCGTCGCATTACCTGGTGAACAAGAGGCTGTTGCATGAGGCGCGTGGCGGCAGGTTGGCTGCTGGTGCCATGTTTGGTGTAGTCACCATGGGTGGTAGTGGTGGTGAGGTAAAGCCGCCCTAGTACTAGCCCAAACCCAACCATTCTTAAGAATTGTAAACTAAGGATGATACGCTAGATATTGAGAGCATAAAATCACTTGAGCTCAGTTGTCTAGAAAACATAACGAATGATGGTAATATTTTACACACAGAAAGGCGGGATCTGGTGCTACTGTATGCTAGTAATATATACGGATAGTGATACCTGTAGAAAAGGGGACCGTAAATATACTGATACCTGTATATTAAAGCACTTAGGGAGGGAGTTGATTTCACCAATGGCAGGTTAACTATTTTGCTTAATATGTACTAACTTTATAGTGGTATGTTCACTCTCAGGATAAGTGGCGCTGTTCAATAAACTCACTTCTTTGGCCAAAATAACTACTCTCCTTATCGATAGTTACAGTCCAATATTTGTTGCTGGGCTGGGAGCCACTGAAGGGCTTCCCTCCTCCTTCCTTCCTTCCTCCTCCTCCTCCTCCTCCTCTTCCTCCTCCTCCTCTTCCTCCTCCTCCTCTTCCTCCTCCTCTTCCTCCTCCTCCTCTTCCTCCTCCTCTTCCTCCTCCTCCTCTTCCTCCTCCTCTTCCTCCTCCTCCTCTTCCTCCTCCTCCTCTTCCTCCTCCTCTTCCTCCTCCTCTTCCTCCTCCTCTTCCTCCTCCTCCTCCTCTTCCTCCTCCTCCTCTTCCTCCTCTTCCTCCTCTTCCTCCTCCTCCTCTTCCTCCTCTTCTCTTCCTCCTCTTCCTCTTCCTTTTCCTCTTCCTCCTCTTCCCCTTCCTCCTCCTCTTCCTGTTCCTCCTCCTCCTCTTCCTCTTCCTCCTCTTCCTCCTCCTCCTCCTCTTCCTCCTCCTCCTCCTCTTCCTCCTCTTCCTCCTCCTCTTCCTCCTCTTCCTCCTCCTCCTCTTCCTCTTCCTCCTCTTCCTCCTCCTCCACTACCATTATCCATAAAAAAAGAAGAGATACTAGTAAGAGTGCAACAATATGAAGGCATCAATAAGCAACTATTATAGTTATCCTTGTATCCACATTACGCTACTGGATACACGTTGTTTTTCACCAAGATCTCTCTCATTATTTGCCACATCATTGACTGCACATTTTATCTCCCTGACATATTTTTAGTTGGTGGTAAATCGCCAGTCACTGAAAACTGTAGACGCTGGAGGACTTCACTATTCTTTAAGGGCTCTTCATATGTCATGGATAAGTGGCACTACTTTGTACTTGTAGTGTATATACGTACGTGTGTGTGTGTGTAAAGCCAGGATTTACACGATATCCCTAAATATTTTAGTAAATAAGTATAGTGGCTGTCATCGAGCATGTATTACAATGGGTCAAGTTCCATACTAAAGCTTCATAAATCAGCATATCAGGTTATGCCTGAAACTACTGAAATATGTTTCAGGAATTTTATGTAATAGATTATCTTAGGCATTACTTATAATAACTTACATGTAATAACTTGAGAATGCCTCTTCCGGTCGGCTTCAAACTCTTGAGTGCTGGTGGTGTATCTTAATTGTAAGTTTTTATATTGAATAATGTGTGGATGCCAATTTCCCAATTTTGTAGAACAGATATTATCGAACTGGACTCTGAAAAAAATAGGTTTTGTTTTTCTCTCAAGATTTCAGAGAGAATTTTAAATGGAATTTAACTGTAAAAAGAAAACAAAAAAAATTAAACTTCGCGTTTTTCTAGCGTCTTTAATCTTTGCGAGCGTCCATCTTCACTCCGTTTATGACGGGTCAGGCGTTAGTGTGGCTCTTACTGCTTGGTGAGCGACACCAGGGTCAGTGTGGTGGCAGCTGCGTCTGGTGGCACTGTAGTGTATAATATTTAATTAACCTGGACAAGTATCTTCACCAGGTGCTAGATCAACCAGGCTGTGATGGATATGTGGGACAGCGGGTCTCCAGCAGCAACAGCCTGGTTGACCAGGCTAGCACCAGATGAGCCTGCCCCATGACCGGGCTCCGAGAGTAGCAAGACTGGAAACTCATCAAAGGTATACCACAAAGAAAGGTCTTCATCTGATGTAGCTGTCTCTGATTTTGCACTTGGAGAGGGAGCGTGATAAAAAAAAACTACCAACTCACATGACTGTCCTTGTAATTGATAATATCACGAGAGATCAGTAGCAGTCGTAAGTTAACCAAAGTTGTGTGTGTGCGTGCGCGCGCACGCTGTGTTGAGGGATTGTTGTGGTCAGCATGGGTGGGTTGGTCACCAATGTTGATTTTGTGTTAATCTTATTCTCTGCGATAGTGATATTGATGTATCGTCTAATGATTATTTTCTTGCCTGCAGAGATCAACAAGGTCCGGGCTAACCTCTTCCACATCAATGGAGGGCAGAAGGAGCCCCTATCTTTACCAGAACCAATGGGAGCCCCCGTGACACTCTCAGACAAGGTGTACGTTCCAGTCAAAGATCACCCAGAGGTCAGTACTGATATATTAAGTCACATTTGGATCCCCCATGTACATGTATATTCCTAGTCAACTATCACCCAGAGGTCAACATTGCTATACTAAGTCACAGCATGTGCCTCCCCCTCCCAATTTATGTCCTAGTCAAAGATCACCCAGAGGTTAATATTGCTATTCTATTTTGCAACATGTATACCCCATCCTCCACCCATATAAATTACAAAAGATGTCTTCGTTCTCATAAACTAGTGTTACTTGTGTGCAAGTTAAAAACAATACAGCCTTGAGGCCTCATAAGTGCTGTCCCTTCGTAATGTAATATGGTGCTTATAACATCTAATTAAGTTAGGTTTGGTTGGCCATGTTCTTACAGCAAAATAGCCTTGCATATCGTAACCTAATGTATCCTGTCCTATCGTAACCCAAACAAAACGTAACCTAAACCTGCCATGACTGGACTGTATTTGTTATATTCTACCCAAGCATACATGTTCAACTAATGCTGGTATAAACCTTGGTAACTGATACCAACAACTTGGTTTAAAAAGTCCCGTGTCACTCGCCTCTCCGCCTATATATAGTCTCATTTTAATCTGTGTATTAGAGGTGTTCAAGATTCTACGACCGAAACGTGTTCTAATAAATGTGTCCAAGTATTTGCTCACGTGTCTTCAAACTAAATTAATGTTGCAAGTAACAGTGCACTTATTAAACATTAAGTAACAGCATAACGTATTAGAATGATGAGTGTCATTATAAATTGTTCCTCATTTAGAATTAAAGGTGGAAGATTGAGTGTATATATATATATATATATATATATATATATATATATATATATATATATATATATATATATTATGTAAGTATGTATGTTGAGTTAGTAAGCAGTGTGTGTGCCTGATAACTGAACCTGGGTTGTAGTAAGGACGAGAATTTAGTTGTAAACCTCTACATGGAAATAAAGTGGAAGGTAACCTCTGTAGATTTGCACCAGTCTTGCAGACTGCGATACTTTCGTAAACTGTAAATGACCCCGGGGTGGAGCTATTTATGTTGGTTGTTTAGTGCTTTCCGTAAATATATGGCTCCTGGAAGCTTGGGGAGTATTTCTGAATTGTTTGGTTGAGATTATAGCTTTGTCTGGCACCATTATCATCATCATCTGGTGTAAATAAAGTATTCTTTTCATAAATATGTTAATGTTATATTTGGGTAAGAATGGCGTTGCCGACAAGTGGTAAAAGAGAGAAATCCAGCAAAATGAGATCTTTATTGAGAATGACATTTTCTAAAAGTGATAACAATGCAAATGTTGTAGCAGCTAAATATGGAGTTGTTGTCGCCCGTGACATGTCAACTATTTGGGCTGAAATGAAATATCTTCATGGCATATAGCACTTATGATGAATGACGCTCCTCAGTAAAATCACCCAATAAATTTTGTAATCGTTTTGTTAACGTATTTGCAGCATGATGGAGACTAAACTGTGATTTCGAATTACCTTAGTACAAGTAAATTTTGCTCAGAGTTGCACACTTCACAGTTAGGGCCAGTGATCCTGAGCCTGGGTTGTGTACAAACAAGGAACCATTGTAAGAAGCCAGGTTGGTGGGTGTGTCGGGCCACCCCTCACCAGGCTCTGTCTACCCACATCACGCATCATACCCGTGCACACCGTTTCCTGGGAATTGCCCAGCCAGTCACCCTGACATTGTTTAATACGCTTATTTGCAGTTAAATGTATGTTTCTATAGGTTTACCTTAATCTAAATAAAAACTGAAGCGTTGTTAAACAGTGTAAAATGACTCGCTAAATCGTAATGAAACAATTGAAAACAACCCGAGGAACGGGTGAGATTCGAATCCATGGCGAACCAGTCCTAAAATCTGCAGGACTGAAATAAACCGGGCCGCGGGGGCGTTGACCCCTGGAACATCACTCAGTGTACTCCGCACACTGGGCCAGCTGGAAGACTATGGTAGCGCCATGAGCATATCGTTAAGTATTCCACTATGGCTTCAGTAGCAATGGTAGCCTGAAATATTTCCTCTTACCAGAGCTGGAGTTACTATTACTTCACAAGTATGACGTTGTGGGAGTGTTTCTTCCATCCCCTCCCTCCCTCCTCCAGCACCTCTCCTCCCACTGCAACCTCCTCCTCCTCTTTCCACAGAGGGCCACCGGGCCGCCAGCAGCAACAGCCTGGTCGACCAAACAAGCCTTAGACAAGCCTGGCCCAGGGCCTGGTTCCGGGAGTAGAAAAAGTCTGGAAACTCTTCAAAAGATACATATCAAGGGTAGAGGTACAGCCGCTAGAAATTTGTCTCGTCCCACAAAATACCTAGTTCCTGATCAGTCGGGCTCTGGTACATACGTTGAACTCTAGCACCAACCGCCTGGTTGGTCAGGTCATCAACTGGGTGGCCTGGTCCGGGACCGGACCGTGGTGGCGGTGACCCCCGAAATCGTCTTCAACTAACCTTGAAGGTAAACATTCTCAAGCCAACCCTTCGCCATGGCTCCTTGTCTCACTGTTAATACAAGCACCTGGCCGGGAGTTGCACCATCTTTATCTGGAAAAGAAACTGGAAATATTTGTAGTATGTTGTGTGACAGGTGGGGTGAGTGGCCGCCTTAACTAGACGGTGGTAACCCAGAGAGGTTACTATTACATCTTGCTTCCATAATTATGTTTTGCCTCTCGCTTCTCTCCTAACCCCCTTCCTTCTCCCTTATTCCTCCCACACCTCCCTCCTACATTCTCTCATCCCTACTCCCACATCGTCCCATCCCTCTCCGCCCTGCATGTTGCTCGCTTCCCTAACTTCCCATTTTTTTCAGTCTGGCTCCCCTTTTTTTGGTTGCAGCGAGTACATTATTATATTAGTAGGTGTGGTTGTAGTTGTAATGTGGAAATTTGAGATAGCAATACTGGCCGATTTCTCAGCCATTCTTCGATTCCCAGTTATGGAGCCAGCTTATGTTGCTCCTGTGCATTATATCCTATTAGGTGGGTGTTTGATTCATGCAACTGTGAATTGTGGAAGTGGTCACTCTTACCGTCCACGGCTGCTCTACTCTTGGCATTAATGCTGGTGTTATTAATGTTAGATTTTTATCACTTAATAGATACGCGCGGATATCATTTACCCGACACTTAAGTGCGTATGAAGATAATGTACAGATTCAGAGCAAGATTTCACCTTGACAGCATTTCGCGGTATTTAGAGCTTTGTCACGATTTACGTCAAGCTTGATAAAACTTTATCAAGCTCTCTGTGTAAAGAGCTTCATAAAGGCAGTGATAGATATGTGGGCCATCTGGCCACCACTTGCAACAACCTGGTTGACCAGTCTCCGGGAGTAGAAAAGCTCTCGAAACTCCTCAAAGGTAAAGGCATACGTACGTACTTCTTTAACCATCTTGTGTCTAGCAGTTTCTGATAAATGCAGTATGTAGTACCATTCGTACTCATGGGTGGAGCAGCCGGCCAGAGTTCTGGTTGACGCAACAAATCCACAAGAGAACGTGTTTTATAAACGATTGAGAGATCGTGGGAAAAGCTCCATCGACACGTTCAGTCCATCATTGACGTTCCTATGTTTTGTTCTGATTAGTTTGAGAAAAAATAATGCTAATAAAACGCGTTTTAAGTTTTTAAGCAAAATTAGGTACATAATCAGTGTACCGCTGTCCTATATGATGGTTAAATAGTGGGGACAAAACATAACTGTTTTTTTTTTTTGTCATATTCCATCATGAGTCACATATGTAGTGTTATTGTGTCAGTCTGAGCTGGGAGACTTCAGTAGGGCAATGAGGATAGCGTCAAGTATTCCATTAAAAGTTGAAAGGTTTCGTTTCAGGAGAGCTGGAGTTACTATTCCTTGGTAATTGCCACCTCTGAGAATGGATTATCACATATACAGAAGAAATGGAATTTAACTCCTGGGGGAGGGGGGTTACCCGCCACTCAGGTCCTCGATGCTGGCACCATTCCTGGCCCTGAAGGTGGAGGCTCGACGCTGGCACTCTGTAAATTAAATAATCTATATTTCTGAGTACTATTTTGAGACTTGTGAGCTGGCTTATATTGTCCATGTTATCTAGCTTATGCAACTCCCTCGCTCTGATTTAACGTGTAGTGGAGAGAAGTGTGAGGAGAGTTATACAGTCGCCATCTCCATGCGTCAACATGACCTTGACTGCTTCACCAACAGTCAAGTGTAGATGGAAACTAATATGTGCTTGTGGAGTTCCTGTATCAAAGTTACACACGTGTCTGCTGACTAAAACACAGCACCCCACTGGAAAGTATGGGTGGCTATTCTTAACGCAGGTAAATCTTTCACATTTCGTATAGTTATGAGTTGGTCGGCGTATGGCTGACAATGATGTGGTTGCGAGAGCTGTGGGCGGAAGGGTTAAGTGTCCATACAAGGTAGTGGGAAGAATATGGAGGTGTAGTGAAGACAACGCCCGTGGTTCACTCCAGGACCTATCCCCAGGCCAGGACTGTCGGATCGCCTAGTTAAAGTAGGGCGTGACCCACCTCATCTGCTCCTGCCTTCTAATTCAACATATGCACGACTGCAATTTACAAGTGTAATTCGCAGTGAGGCTGCATGTTGTACTATTAATGACTCAACGTCGATAAGAATTTATATCAGACGGGGTCTTTTGCGTGGGAACATGGCTGACTTGGAGTATGGCTCTGTATAACCCAGTTATCACAAGAAGTCTCAGTGGTTATCACTGCGTGAGGTTGTCACTCCTCGGTACTCACCTAGGTTGCATCTCTTAATGATTACGGGATCATCGCCTTTCCCTTCTTTCCCAAGGCCCTGTCTCATACCAGGTCTATTAAATTGGAAAGTAAACATTTTTTATAGTAATTCGAACATTTAAGACATACTTAAGGAAGTAAACTATATATTGTCATTTTGTGTGTTCGTTAAAAGATCAACAGTTCTGCTAGAGGCTTGAGTTCACACAGGTGTGTTAGGAAGGTTTACCAGTCTGCTACCTGATGATACATGCAACTGGGATGTGATGGGTGGGGCATTATAAGTGTTAGGTTGAGCTCTCGTCCCTCTGGATCACCTCCAAGTCATCTTGTGTGTTAGTAACCCGTCCTAATAACCAATGTTTTCAAGTGAATGGATCTTGTATTGACTGGGCTTGTTGTCGCCGGATAACATCCACTGAAGAAATGTTTACCCATTTTTAATGAAATTTTAAATGTTTAGAAAGTCAGAAGATTCAGCACATTTTACAATATGTTCTTGTAAGTGGAAGACAGGCATAAGCAAGTGAGATAAATAATGATGAATTCATATATGCTAAGGAACCATATATTTCTTTATATGCCAAAATCAATTATTCTTCTGTTGCTGTTGAAGGTGGCGCCTCAGAGCAGTGAGAGGCACCTCGGGTATAAGCCTCTCCTGCCTCTGCAAATACTGGAAACTTATAAAAATCTACAAAATTTCCCTCTAGGGTGAGAATCCCATGATCTGTTCTCCCTGGAACTATTCTCTCCTTTCTCGGATCAAATCTGATTACTGTACCTCCCATGCCCTAGCCTAGGCGCTATAATAATGTGACGACCATCGTGCTCTCGCTACCTGAAGGTCACACTGTAATATGATACTGTAAATGTATTATATTCACCCGCTAGATTAACCTGCTGTAGATTCACCAGTTGTAGATTAACCCATTGTAGATTCACCTGCTGTGGATTCACTGCTATGGATTCACTGCTATGGATTCACTTATCGTAGGCTTGCTAATAAAAACGCCCTTCTCCATTTCTTGTTCCACCATGACAATAAAACCAAACGAGGGGTCACCCAGGGGCTTTTCCTGAGAGCTCAGTCTTCCCTCACTACCTTCCTCAGAGAAGAATGTGACTACTTCTACAGTCATCGTCAAGAAGCTACATTACCCGAGACAGTTACGAATTGTGAAAGAGATTCTACACAACACCGGATCTGAATCCAAGCAGACTGTTTGAAATTACCCTTAATCGCCACTGTTAACAGACACTGGGTCATTCACCATCTCCAAGGTTTCAGCTAAGATGATCGTACCTACATTGCCTATCACAGAGACATTATACTCTTGCTGCATACCGTGTTGAACTCCACATCTCGTGAACCTTTCACCAACCACTATACAGCCTTGTGTTTTTCTTATCTTTGAATTGATATAGTCCCTGGCCGACGAAAGTATTCTGTGAAAATACTGTAATCCGTACATTGTGTTATCACCATCACACAGATATTTTTACTGGCTTACAGTACTGCAAACCACAATTCTGCCATCTTTGTACATTTCTCACTTCCATGGCAGACAGACAAAACTAACCAGTCTCGTATCAGCATTTACAAACGATAGCCAGAAAAACGTGAAAGTTACTTCAGTGGCTTAACCTGTATTTATGTCTTCCAGCGGATGTAGGAAAGTAGCATAATGCTTCATGAATGATGACAGAGTCCAACAACTTCGATACTTAAATAGAAGAACTCGAGCAAATAATATACAAACAAGTCATATCTGTTCACACAATGGAGGGAACTGGTAAAGGACCTCGGAATAATAGGCGACCTGTTGTTTAGAGAAGACAATGCAGCAGATGCAGCCAAGGGCCGGAGAATGACAGGACGGATTATAACAACTTTAAAAGCAGGGACATCATGCCAGTGATGGTATTTTCCGAAGCATTTTGTGCTCTCAGATCTAGACTATTGTATGCTCAAAGCATTAATGTGCAAGAAACTCTTTACGTGTTAATCTTAAAACATCTTATTATCCTAAAATAACTGCTAGGACTTTTATAGCGACATGTTTTATAATGGGTTTGTTACTAAAGAAGAGTACTATTTATGTTAATTATTATAAGTTGGTTAAAGATTAGAATGTGTGAATAGTGAGTTTAGCAGGTATTTGTCCCCAGCACACCCTCTCAGCACAAGTCAGCACGCTATAAGGGCGAGAGTTTTAAGCTGTAACGCAGCATAGTTGCCTTGTTGTGATCAGGTGTGTTGAATCTCTCCTTATACGGCCATGAATGAGCCTGGCACACATCTGGTGTGACGCCTTCCAGGGAATGACGTAATGTTGCCCCGGGGTGGAGCCTAAAAGACGAACCCCCTCCTTACCTCTGTTCCCTCGCTCGCCCCCGCCCGACCTCCTGGAGCACCAGGGAAAGAAGCCCCGGGCCAAGCCAAAAATGATATTGACTTTACCTTTGCTCCCCCGTCCCCGGAACACACCGTGTGAGGAACTCGACTACCAACATCACTGTTATGATTCTAGGAAGACTCGCCACCATCGCTTGAGGATAATGTGATGCAGGAATCTGAGCACAAGTTTATTTCCAGACCTACATAAAGTGCCAAGTTGTGATGGTTATGTAGGCCTTTGGGCCACGAACTGCAACAGCCTGCTTGATCTCCAGGCAGTCAACGTGAAAATCTGGCCTCAGGTCAGATTTCGAAAGTAGAACACCACTCTAAATTGGTCAGAGTTATGTGGCTGTACCCTCATGGTACTGGGTAGTCACCGTTCTGGACTGGTTAGCCACACTGTTCAACTCTTGTATGTCTCCCCCTCTTGTGTTTCCTCCAGCCTCCACTATGTCACCTCCACTTCGTTGTCCTCCAGTCTCCACTTCTGTTTTTCCTCCAGTTCCACTACGTCACCTCCAACCCGAGAAGCAGTTTACTAGACAAATTTTAGTTATTCCGCTATAAAAAATTCAAGTAAATTAAAATTGGAAAGGAGTATAAAACAAACTCAAGCCACTCCGTGAAAGACTTAATAGTGATGACGTCTGAAGATCTGGCTTTCACGAATCACAACAGTATAATTATCACAACACTGTATTAACGTTCGTGGACCCAGGCCACGGAGCGGATGAGAGAGAGAGAGAGAGAGAGAGAGAGAGAGAGAGATGCATGATAATATATTCCTGGAAAGTACTCTAGGGCCTGGTCCGAAATCTCCACACTGCCATAACAGACTGGAGTGAGAGATATGGGAGGAAGTGCACAATAAACCCAATGAAAAGCAGGAGTGCGGTGGGCACAGTAAGGGAACACTGTATCAACATCCGTGGCCCCAGATTATTCAGCATCTTACCAAAAGATATCAGACACTGCTGGGACAAGTGTAGAAGTCTTCAAGAGGAAATTGGACAAGTACCTTCACCAGGTGCCATATCAACCAAGCTGTGGTGAATGTGGAAAACTGGAGGAGATAATAATTAGGACTGAGTATACTACAAACTCTGATCATACAGCAGAGCGAAAAAATGACGTGAGGGACCTGGGAGTGGTAATGTCAGAGGATCTCACGTTCAAGGATCATAACAGTGCCAAGATCACAGCTGCAAAGAAAATGATAGGATGGATAATGAGAACGTTCAAAACAAGAGATGCCAAGCCAATGATGATCCTTTTCAAATCACTTGTTCTCTCTGGGCTGGAATACTGTTGTACATTAACATCTCTGTTTAAAGCAGGTGGAATTGCAGATCTAGAGAGTGTACAGAGAACATTTACTGCATATGTAAGTTCCATTAAACACCTCAACTTCTGGGAACGCTTGGAAGCACTTGACTTGTACTCGTTGCAACGCAGGCGAGAGAGAGATATCATAATCTACACTTGGAAAATCCTAGAAGCAATGGTCCCGAATCTGCACACATAAATCACTGGGCAGGCGGTGCAAAATACCCCCAATGAAAAGGAGGGCCGCCATTGGAGAAAACACCTTAAGTATCCGGGACCCAAGACTGTTCAGCACCCTCCCACCAAGCATAAGGGGAATTACCAAAAGGCCCCTGGCTACCTTCAAGAGGGATCTGGGAAGATACTTAAAGTCGGTGTCAGATCAGCCAGGCTGTGGTTCGTACGTTGGACTACGTGTGACCAGCAGTAACAGCCTGGTTGATCAGGCCCTGATCCACCGGGGGTCCTGGTTGTGGACCGGACCGCGGGGGTCTTGATCCCCGGAATAACCTCCAGGTAGACTAGGCAGGTAGCAGGAAGCGGGTCACCAGCAGCAACACACAGGACTGAAGTCACTCGTGGCGAAAACGTTTCCTTTAATAAATGTCCTGAACTGTACATGTCTTCTTACACATCATAATCTATACCTGCAAAATTCTTGAGGGGGCTGGTCCCAAATCTGCACCGAGAAATCACTCCCTACAAAGCACAGGGTTCGGCAGACAGTATAAAATACCCCCATTGAAAAAGTAGTAGTACCAAGAATAAACTGATATAACTCATTAAGAATGAAGGGGCCAAGACTATTCAATACCCATCATACAAAAAGGTAATTATCAACAGAACCCTGCCGTCTTCAATAGGGAAATTGATAAAGTCCTCCAGTCCAATATGTGGTGCACATTGGACTGTGGGCGGCTATCACCAACAGCGTATGTTAGGTAAAAGGACTCTGGAACTTTGTCAGGCCGACTTGACTAAGCTCCTGGAGAGCGAAACATTGCTACAATAAAATGTCATATTAGTTGCACTTGTGTCCTTTTACCTAATATATTGTCGGTAATTGGTACCCAATCATCCACAGGGAGGTTTAGCGTGGGACTGAGCCACAGGGCCATTGACCCTCTGAACATTCTCCAGGTACACTTCAGGTATCCCGTAAATGAACATTCCTCCATAAAGGCAGTATTGTTCAGTGTCACGCATCTGCGAGTGAACATACTACCTTAAAAACAGTGTGTATCAGCCCAAATAGCTGACAAGCCATTGGCGATATAAGCTCTTCCTTAGCTGATAAAAAATCATGTGGAGGCTGTGACTCCTCACGGCTGGCGGCTAAGAGGTTTACATTTAATAACAGAATTTGCAAGATCCAATATGTATATATTATTTTAAGAGAACATAAAGTAAATTTCCCCCCCCCCGGCCCTAAAAAACGAAAATAAGGTTCCTTACTAAGAGAGAGGGGGAAGGGAGGGAGAGGAAGGAAGGAAGGAGAAAAGAAGCCTGGTCAGGGGAGTACTGTTTCGTGGTGAGCCGCCAGGAACATGAAATATATGGAACCGCTCGCATAGAATCACTAAATCAACCAAACTGTTGAGCCCTTACATAAGCAATGTCATTAAGAGATAAAAGATTCCTGGGGAATATATTGGAATGAAGAAGTTTTGTGGTGAGTCTTAAGGTGTATGTTACGGGTATAGGGAGTGTCTTGTGTTAGTATAGCCTCAGGCTGGGCAGCGAGGGTACAAGTACCCTATAAACCAGTCACAGGTATAACTATGTATTTAGTGATGTGTGTAACGTGCGTGTATTAGATGTAACATAACTGTGTAGTTGATAGCACGTTGCTTTGGTATCAGTGAAAGCTGATGATTAGCAGTTTGAGTAGTGGCACTGTCAATATTGTGTTGGGGATGGGTGCACTCTTGTGGATATATTCCTGTTTTGTCAGTCTTCTTGTATAATCATTACTAAATCTTGCCTGGTATGTTTGGCGTGGTGTTTTAGGCAGGGGGGGTATCGTGTGGATGTGGATGGAACTGGATGGGGGTGTATGGGCATATCTAACGTGGGGGAACTGGAGTGACTGGGGAAAGGGGCGCCTGGTGGGTGGGCAGACTGTTTGAGGGAGTGGGAGATACCGGCTTGGAGACTGGTAAGGTGGACAAATTAAGATGGTGGGATGGGGTAAAGGTGTATCAAAAGGGGGGTTGCGGGAAGTTGTTTGTGTACTCAACGAAGACGTGCAGGGTCATTTAGTTTGGGGAAGAGATCACAGTCGTAGTACGTGAAGCTATAAAGATTGACGAAATGTATTAGTGGGGGTTAGCAAGGAGGCTGGGAGAGTAAGCAAGTACGGGCTACTGGGTTGAAGTGGGTTTGGGTGAGTTTTGCAGGTGGGGGGAATGTTACCTTGCCTGGCCCGGCACAAGGTCGACCCGCTGCTCTCACGTGTGAGGCTCCAGCCACCATCACAGCCGCTACTCAGTAGTCTACACTCTCCATAAACACTAGCCTTATTGCTCGTATTTGTTACTTCTACGTGTGCATTCGTGTACTCACCTAATTGTGGTTGCAGGGATTGATACTCAGCTGTGTGTGTGTGTGTGTGGTGGTAGGGGTAGACAATAGGATGATAGTTAAGAGCTCTCACAAGCTGGATGAGGAGGAAACTCGGCTAGTGATGTGTACATACAAGAGTGTGACAGCAGGTGCACATAGGCTCACTACCATCTGCCACACCAGCACTCTACTATTATGACGAGTATCCTCTGCTGACTGTATGGTACCAGGCTCACGCTCACCCATAAGTTATCAAGGGCGGGGATTTGTGGGCGTAGGCGTAGGTACACCAGGTCTTGTTGATGCTGAGGCAGGTTCTGCCATGGGTGCCCCACCTCGCCCCTACCTGCCTGACTCACCTGGCTGCAAACCCCCCCCCCCCCCCCCGAAGCCTTCATTCACCTGCTGCTGGTACCCTCTCCCGCCACCTTGCCTCCACCGCATCCCAACTCTGCACTCTTAAAAATTATACACTTGGTATGATCCAAACAGGTTTAGCTCTCCATGAAATACAGTCGAGAATTTTTTTTACCACATAGGCCTTCTTCCACTAAGGAAAGTTGGCTCAAGATGAAACACATTCATCATCATTCATTCAGTAGCTGTCTTGACAGAAGTGTGCAGACGTACCTGAAACCTAATACCTGAAAGATTATTTTCGGGGGGTAAAAATTTCTGTAAATTTGTGGGAATATTTAGTATTAATCTGGCAAGACATATGGGTAAGTTCCCCCACACCAGCTGCCAACGTTCGCCTACCACCTTTTAAAGATTTTTTTTTTTTGTTAAGGCTTCATAAATCGCGCTTTAAGTTATAAGCAAAAATGTTGGAAGAAGGAAAAAATCAGGCTACAATTCAGGTACCCCTGGGATACTTCCCTGGCGAGATTACCCTGAGATTGTTTCAAGGGTTAGTGCTCCTAAAGTCCGATCCCAGACCAAGTCTTCCGATGGATGACCTGATCAACCAGGCTGTTGGTGCTAGCCGCACGCAATGTCTTACCTGGCGATGAGTAAGGGACTATAGAGACGCATCATCAGGGAAGAAGACACTTAGAGACGCAGGATCTTTGAATCATCACTCTCTGTATATACAACAATTTCAACCAGAACAACGGCTTTTACAACATAGCTGAACCAATTGTCAGTAAACTTCGTCGTCGTTATCCTACACAGCAACAAACCTACTGGTTTATCCCGGCCAGGTCTTTCTCAACTCCAACCTCTTCTCAGCCATCAACTTAACATTCTTCACCTGACCCTTCACGTCACTATGCTCCCTATATATACTCACGTACTCTCTGCTCAAGTAGATCTGTTTGTGACCCAATAAAGTCCAGTGTGTGGGCTAAACTTTGTCAGTAAAAGATCGCATTATGCTGCATTTGTCTACTTCTCCATCGTATGCATCACAGGCTGGCTAATCAGGAACTACCTTGAGAAACTTATCAAGTTCCCTCTTGAAAATCCCTCAGTCCGAGCCGAAAGTGTTCAGTGAGGCGAAGAGGACATCGTCAAGTATTCCACTATTGATTCAGTAGCCACAGCAGCTCCGAAAGTTTTGTTGTAGCAGGTATAGTGTTACCATTGGCATTACTGTATTTCAGGATGGCCCATCCCACGCCATGCGGGCGGTTAATTTTCAACTAACATTATTAGATACACCGCATTTCATGGATAACTATACCCAACGCTGGAGTACTTCCCACCAAGTACTGGAATTTTTACACCCGGTGTGACTTCCAGCATAAGGACGTTTTCTGAATAACTGCTGGGGAAAGTGGAAGTGTGTAATAAGGGAAAGTCATTGGCTGTGGGTATGTTAGTTTTTGCTGGTTTTTGAGGGGGGGGGGGGCAAGGGAGTGATTACAGTTGTGAGGACGCTCATGTCTTCATCTCCATCTCATTTGGTTCTTCCTCTCCCTCCCCCATAATCTGCTTCCCTCACACTTCCTCCATGATGAGTTTTGCAGCCACCCTCCCCCTCCCTTCACGTCCATCAATCACCACAGTCATCTTCTCCACACGACTAGCCTTCTTAGAGGTAGTAATTCTATTTGTTGATGACGTTAATGATCATTTACTGATGACATAGACTATAAAATATCTAAGCATTTGTGATAGTAATGCTCAAGACATTTATAAGGTAGAAGTTAAGGTGAAGCTGCAAGGCTACCTGAAACAAGTATATATTCAACCAGGATGTGATGGCTATGTAGGCTTGTGGGTCACTAGCAGCAACAACCTAGTTGATTAGGCAATAAACAAGGAAGCGTGGCCTCAGGTTGAGATGCGGAGGTAGAAAGAACCCTCCGAACAGGTCACAGCTATGTTCAAGAACAGAAAAAGCTAAGACATAAAACGTAACACAAATCATCTTATTTAATTCTAACAAGCATAAATTAATGTGGTGAGAGCCAGAGGAATAGTCACAGTGGATCAGTTGTCTTATGCGAAGACTGACAGGAAATAATTGTTAAAATTTAACATTTATTTCTCATCAGTAAGCTGTCCATAGTTTTAAGTAGGGCCAACTTTACCCTGATTTATGTCCTATACACTTCATAACAAAAAAACTTAAGAATTTGTCTTGGATTCCAAAAACTTTAATTTCATAATGTCTTTTAGCTTTCCTTGTTTTTTTTTACACCTCTGTATTAAAATGAACAAACATAGATGTCGGTAAAGGATGAGTAAAATCCAGAAAGCAAAGTATGAACCAGTGTTGAACTTTGGAAGACAGTTTTCCATGAACTCTGTCCACTCTCATAGGTAAATACACACTTGTATCGACTTAAAAACTTTATTATTATTCTATTTTGTTTTTTAGGAACTTGGTCAAGCTTGACGAAGCTCCTGGCGAGCGAAACGTAGCTTAGAATAAAGCATTCAGAAAGTTGCATGTATCCATTGACTTAACTGATTGTCAGTATTACAGGAAGGCTCCGCTTTACAGCGCTTTGATAATGCAGCAGTTTTCAGTTATACCCATTCTTTATTTATTCAGACTTCCTACAATAAATTTTTTCACTCACTATATGCTAAGGATGAGGGTAAGTAATGTGTACTGTATATGCATTTTTTAGGCTTAGCTCTATTGCTCAGTTAATATATGATAGTGTAAACATGTTATCAGGCTTTTATATGCATATAAAAGTGAAAAAAAGGCTGTTTCAATTCACAGCGATTTTTTTTATTTACAACAGTAGCCTGGAATCTAACCTGCTGTATAAGCGGGGCCCGTCTGTATATCTTTTTACTTTTTGCCCGCCCAGCACACTTCATGAAATTCTATATAAAGTACAAGTTATCACTAGTAAGAACATTCAGTATAATTTGGAGATAAAGCTTTTATTAAAGTGAAATCCCTGAGACTAGAACAATAAATATAAAAACTTTTCATAAGAAAAGCAGCAGGATTATAGCAAAAAAAAAAAAAATATGAAGATCATTAAAAGTAGCATCACACCATCAAATTCTTTTTTAGTGTTAAAAATTCAACATTGATTTTGAGGAAAATAACAAGGCTTGGTCTACGACTTGGCCGCGAGGGCGTTGACCCTCAGAACACACACTAGGTAGACTCCAGGTAGGTAGAAAATAAGTTGATCTACGGGCGGAGGGTACTTGCGTCTTGATCGATCAAGTCAGTAATCAGGAGGCATGGTCTAGGACCGGGCCGCGGAGGCGGTGACCGAAAGCTACTCTAGGTATACTCCAGGTAAAAAGAAAGCTCGGGTCCACAAGGCAGTGTCCTGGCAACTTGACTCTCTCATTCTCGCAGTAAAAAAAAAAAAAGACAAACCTGGTATGTTTTGCGGCTGATGCTGAAATAATCATGATAGTTACCCCAAAGTCCGCTAAAAAAAAACTACAAAATCTCCTATGGGTAAAGGACATGATAACGGTTACACATTCCAGCTGAAGTTATATAGAAATAATGAACAAGGAAAAAACTCGATAATATAAAACGCAAATCTTACTGGTCGTAAAATGAAGGAATCAGTTCAGATAATTGTGTTAATGTCTGAAAACGTTTTCGGGAACACAACTAGGTAAATTAGTAAGGTAAACAAAAATAACAGGGTGGATTATGAGAAGTTTTTAAATAAATAGAAATGTTATTAACGCAAATTTAAGGATGCCATAATACAAGAAACGTGTCAACATCTGATGGTCACGACCCTTCACCTTAGACAGATTCTGAAGGTCCTTGATCAGGTAAGTTGTACTCGACTGGTACACCTATTCTCACCCCTTAAAGTCATATAGTTCATGATCCCAAGATAAATTACAATGAACGACTGTAAATGGGGACTCGAACCGTGGTCCATGCATGTATTTGCATCGTATACTTACGTAGTTGTGATGTAACCCAGGGGCCTGCAGGTAGCGAAAATCTAGATGGCAGGAATTAATAGAGAAATTAATAGGTAAAGATCGAAAAGAAAATTAAAAATATAACCTGGTCATAGGAATGTCAGGCGCTTCTCGCACTAGTTTTTTAACATGTTACAAACTGCTAACAGTTTTTATTTTTAACAGTATTTTTTTTTTACCTTGGGTTTTTTCTTTGGTATATTCGTATTCACTTTGTATTGTCGAAAACACTGAATGATTTCGCAGGACACAGTGCTCTTCAAATCTCAGCTCCGATCCTACATTTGTAACAGATATTTCGTCGATTTTTTTATTTAAGGCTATTTATTGTATCTGCACTCCATAATTTAAGGCCTACTTTTTTGCCAGTGTATGAACTGGGTTAAAGTAGAATAAGCAGACATTAGGTCACTGTCAGAGTGCAGTGTGGTTTAAGTCACATTTAAAATGTGTCCAAAGATAGGTGGAAGGGTCAAGACGATCGTAATGTTACTACAATATTTTGGTCATATCCATGTGACGTGGGTGGTGTAAGCCACGCCGGGACAGATGGTAGTGTCCTCAGCGTAGGTGACTTCAGCCTCGCCTGCAAGTGCAGCTAGCGAAGCAAACTATCTGGTCTTATAAAGTGGGGTTGTAGGGACGAGGCTGTTATGGTGCACAGCGGAAGTGTGTGTCAGGAATTAAGGTGTTGTGGTTCACATTGAAGGGTGTCAGGAACGAGGCTGTGGTTCACAATGGAGTAGGGTATCAGGAACGAGACTGTTATGGTGCACAGTGGAGGAGGGTGTTGTGGTTCACGGTGGAGGAAGGTCAGGAATTGAGGGTGTTGTGGTTCACAGTGGAGGAGGGAGGGAGGGTCATGAGGGTGTTGTGGTTCACAGTGGTGGTGGGGGAGGAGGTGAAGCGGACCTTCAGGTCACGTGACTTCATAGTGAGGGCAACGCTCGTAGCTACTGGTCTGCATTTTCTCAGGATAATTATATGTATTATGTCTGAGAAGATGGTGAAGCTGATGTCATCCTTTGTGCAAGTGGCGGTGTGAGGGAGGGGGTGTCTTTGTTCACCGTGTGATACCCACCTGCTGCTGCTGCTGTTGCTGTTGATAGTGTGTGCACAAGAAGTATAACCCTATACTGCACGAATATGACAGTATTCTGAGGCAGATTTTTACCAAAGTACTTAACCTTACTCTAGAAGACGGGCAGTGGAACCAAGCTACACTTCCAGTCAGACTAGGAGGCATTGGTGTCCGCAAGTCATCACAGATTGTGTTACCTGCTTTTCTGTCCTCGTGTATTGCATCCAGAGAGCTTGTAGCAGCGATTCTCCCTGAACATCTTAGGGACAAGATTGGAGCCCAGGACCAAAAATTCATTGATGGAGCAATGATCTGGGATAATCTAACGGGCTCAGAAACCAGACCTGCTCCCCCCAACAACTACAAACAATCGCACTGGGATGGTCCAATAGTGGAAAATATAGCCTCAACGATGCTTCAGAGTGTGTCAGGGAAGGATAGAGCCCGCCTGCTGGCAGTGAGAGCCCCTCATGCTGGGGACTTTCTGTTGGCTGTTCCCAACTCCAGCCTTGGCACACGCCTCGACCCACAGACCATCCGCATCGGTGTTGCCCTTCGACTTGCCGCCCCTATTCTCGCCGAACACAGGTGTATTTGTGGCAGTGAAGCAGCAGACCGATTCGGGTACCATGGTCTTGTGTGCCGTAAATCCGAGGGAAAGATTGCAAGACATGAGGAGGTTAATAACATTATCAAGAGGAGCCTCACAACAGCTGGATGCCCAGCAGTAAGGGAGCCACCCCAACTATGCAGATCTGATGGCAGCCAGAAGTGTCCAGATGGTATCACCCTTCAAGCCTGGACAGATGGGAAGCAGGTGGTGTGGGACTATACATGTGCATCTACCTTGGCTGATACCTATCTCCAATACACCAGGGAGGAAGGAGGGGCTGCTGCCAGCTTTAGGGAGTCCCAAAAGTCTAGAAAATATGGAGAACTTGCCCATCATTATATGTTTGTTCCCATAGGCTCAGAGACCCTTGGCTCATCTGGAGTTTATCTGGAGAGAGTTCCGGGGGTCAACGCCCCCGCGGCCCGGTCTGTGACCAGGCCTCCTTAGGTCAGTGTCCCAGGATGCGACCCACACCAGTCGACTAACACCCAGGTACCCATTTTACTGATGGGGAACATAGACAACAGGTGGAAAGAAACACGTCCAATGTTTCTACTCTGGCTGGGAATCGAACCCAGGCCATCACCGTGTGAAGCGAGAGCGTTAACCACTCATCAGGGTAACTAGGGATCCCAGGGCAGCTAGTTTTCTGTTCCAGCGGCTCAGCGCGGCTGTTCAAAGGGGTAATGCATGCTGCATTTTGGGCACACGCCCCAGCTCTGAGGAGCTGTATGAGATTTTCGCCTTATAATTGGCGATACACACGTAACAACATGTACCGTATATGCCACCTTTATATCAACAATGTATCTCTTAAATCTTCTGTGCCATATTATGTAATAAAATATTCCTATTGGTAAAAAAAAAATAGTTTAAAAGATGGGGTGGTAGGGGAAGTGGAATATTCAAATGGCTTCAGGAAGAAATCCAAATATTCTTCCTTGAAGCCTTTTTATCCACTTCTCCGAGGCTATGGGTCCCACAATTTACACCAGAGGTGGACCCCATCTTACATATATATATATATATATATATATATATATATATATATATATATATATATATATATATATATATATATGTATATATATATATATATATATATATATATATATATATATATTTATGTCGTGTCGAATAGGGAGAACTTGCGATCTTGGCTTAAATAGCAACGCTCATCTTGCCATATAGGACAAGCGAAAATTTGTGTATGCAATAATTTCGCCAAAATCATTCTGAACCTAACGGAAAAAATATATTTCACTGTGTTTGTTTAGTATTAAATTATTGTCAACAAATCTAAAATATATTTAGTTGGGTTAGGCTAAAATAAATTGTTCTTATTATAATAAGGTTAGGTAAGTTTTCTAAGATTCTTTTGGAGCAAAATTATAAATTTTCACATTAACATTAATGAAAAAAATATATTTTTAAACTTATAAGAGAAAATTTTAGAAAAGACTTAATTTTAAATGAGTTCTTGCTAATTGACCAGTTTTACATATTCGGCACGACATATATATATATATATATATATATATATATAAATATATATATATATATATATATATTGTGTGTATTAATCCTTACTCTGCTGAGGGATTGATCCTTCAGGTTACCTGGAGAGGGGGGGGGAGACTGCTCCCACCTGCCTGTAGTGTTGGATAGTCATACTGTTGCTGCCTGCCCTTGCAGTTTCGGTGATTTCCTCGGGGCGCTCCGTCAGGATGTCCCCTGTCAATATGAGTGTCAGGTGCCCTTGCTTTATAATTCTTGGTTATGGCATATTGATGGAATGACAAAGGAAGGTAGGGGTGAGGGGATGGTGTGGGATGATATAGCGAGGTGTATGCTACTGTTTCTCAACACGGCAGTTCCTTTTCCCAACCAGGCCACATTATCAACAACACTAGCATCCATGCTGCTTGTTGGGGATGGGGGTGGCGCCGTAGTGGTCTCTGAGGGACGCTACATAAACACGCGCCACCCAACTGGTGTCGTCCAGATGGTGAGGCAGTGTGGGGGTGGGGGAGCACGGGACCTTGGTGTCTCGTCAGCATGTGAGACGTACACATTTCTATCAGTTACGGTACAAGGCATCAGTAGCATTATTCAACCTGCAACCTACCACTCCTACCCTCGTGTCAAACTACTGGAGGTCAGAATCAAGGCCGTATTGAGTGCGTGATCAAGCTGGCTGATGCTCACAGCTACCAACAGACTTACATTCAATTACAACTTGGCTGATCTGGCATTGCGTCAGGAAGTAGTCCAGTTTCCTCTTGATACTTTTTGTATTCGTTTAGTAATATTTATCTCTCCTGATAATATAATATGAAACACCACAGAAAGCCTTAAATATTAATTCGGTTAAAGGATTTATTTTAAAATTATTTATGCTTAAATGGTTCAACTACAAAGTTTTCTTCAATACTCGCCGTTAAAATCGAAAGAAACTGAAGAGTTTACCTGGAGATGGTTTCAGGGTCAACTCCTCAGCGGCCCGGTCAAGACCAGCAGGCCTCGAGGTGGATGGCCTGATCAACCAGGTTGTTAATGCTAGCCGCACAGTCTAATATACGTAACACAACTCGGCTGGCTTGAGGAACTTATCAAGTTCTCTCGTGAAGGCAGCTTGGGGTTTCTTAATAATTATAAATGAAGGGAGGATGTTGAAGAGCCTTTGTCCGCTTACACTTCGCATTCTTTCTTAGAGTACTAAGGGCACGCTTTACATTTTATTGGGGGCATTTTGCACTGTCTGTTAAACCTTTTGATTTTGTACGGAGTGATTCTTTGTGCAGATTTGGGGCTAATCCCCCAAGAATTTTTCAAGTGTGCGTTATGATGCCTCTTGCATACGTTCTAAGGAGGACAGTTCAAAGGGCTTCAAGCAGCCAACAACATGGACGTTGGGTCACCTTTGTTTTCCCTCAACCTCATTATGTACATGGATACCTTGTACCCAATATTAGAATACTTGCAACAGGTTGTCTTTCACAGGGTATGACATATTAGCAACACTTGAGTTTTCTAACACATTTGTTCTTGTGTGTGACAGTCTAACAGAGGTGCCTGGGTGATAACCGACTGTTGCGGGTCGCATCCTGGGGGAAGGGGGTTAATATACTTTAAACAGGGCTTTGAACTGAGCTGAAATACGATAACAGCTCTTAGCCTGTAAAATTGGTTTGTGCCCAGAGCCGCCCCCTGTTCTCCGGGAGATGATGTATCTCCAGTACCTTCCCGGCTGTTTTCTCCGTTACAACCTTTCTGCTGAATTTATTTAGCTAAACAAAAAACAAGAATCGGTATTTCACAAATGTCAAAGATCTCAAATACTTTAGAATGAGCATCATGTGATCTGTAGCTCAGTGGTTGAAAGATCGTCTTAAAGCAAAAAGGACCCGGGTTTGATTACCAGGCAAAGCGAAATGTATGGAAAATCCTGTTTAAGTTTGCTGCCCATGTTCACCTGGTAGTAAATATGCCTAGATGTTAGTAGACTATTGTGGGTCGCATCCTGGGTGGGGGGGGGTAGTATACCTTAGATATTGTTGGACGTTGAAATGAGCTGAGGTACGATTTTAGCCTGTAAATTGAAGTATGTAATGATTAATAAAAAAACATTACAACTTCGCGTATTTTATAGAACTTGCTGTTGTAACCTGCTTTGCCGAAACAAAATTGAGATCTCGTCCGTGGAATCTTATTGTACCTACATAATAAGTTTCATGACCATCCTCGTGATGGGCAAGGGGCACATAATAAAGAAAATATGAAATAAGATCTGTTTTGAAATATACTGCAGAAAGTTGTTTTTAAAATATATGACTCCACGGCGGGTGTAAGTAGATGTGTTTGTGAAGGTTGTATTGGAGATAGCATAAGCGCCTATGGTATACGTGGTCAGAGAGAATAGAGTGGGTGTTATTCCTCTTCCTAAAGATGGTATCACAGTAGGTTGATGGAGGCTGCCACTGGCATTTGTCAGTCACCCCTCGCTTCTGCATCTCCCTTCCCCCCCTTCATGTTACGTCTTTCTCCCTCCTTCGGAAGTTAGTGTGGGGTTTGGAGAAGGGAATTGCAAGAGGTCAGTCAACATATTTCACGCATTTCTCATTTGTAACAATTCAACTTTCGCACCAGCAGTGAAAAGCGTACATATTTGAAAATTTTCTCGTTACGCTTGGCCTTTTCGTCGCTAGACATCACAACAATGATTTTATTTTGAAAAAGTAGGGGTGCGAGGACTGCACAGAGACAACGAATTAAGTGTGAAGGGACCACAAGTTTTCAGCACCCTCCCTTTATACATAAAGGGGATTACCAATAGACCCCTAGATGTCTTAGAGGGAACTTGATAAGTTCAAGTCATTAACGAATCAGCCGGCCTCGGATGCATACGTTAGAATGCATGCGGTTAGCACCAACAGCCTAGCTGATCGTTCCCTCCAACCGGGAGTCCTGGTCTGAGACCGAACTTTGGTGGCGTTGACTACAGGAAGTCCAGGTACCCTTCAGATTATGGTGTAGCTCAGTAAAAAGGTTTGCGAACAAATTGACCTAACCTTTTTTCCCCTACCTTTCACTCAGTGACCTGTTGTATCGATCGCACTTAATTAGGTTGTACCCCGGTATCCATAGTTCGTTGTCATCGTAATATGTAATACATGTCCCAGTGACGTCGCTAGTCGTTACATTTTACTATGGATGATTATTATTATTACAATCAAGGGGGAAGCGCTAAACCTGTAGGATTATACAGCGCCTGGGGAGATGTGGAAGGCATTCGGGCTTAATTCGGGGAACTGGAGCACATCCAATTCACTAAATCAAGAGCCCCTCACCAACATCAAGGAACCTTCCTTGAGGGGTACTATGGATGAAGTTCTCATATATAAGGGATTTTGTTATGAATACTTTGTCTTTTGTGTTGGCAAAAATGAATGATATAGTACTTGTTTGCTGGGATTTATTGGCGTTGGTATCTATAGTTTTGACGTGACAGCCTCTGGGCTTGTGCTGATTCTACTTTGTCATTTCTTGCCATTGTTCCCATCCTCTTAATAAATATAATCAATGTTACCATGACCGCCTGCTTCCTCTCATGGCAAATCCAGATATTTTATTGCGGCAATGTTTCATTAGTTGCACATTTGTCCTTTCACTTAATATATTATCGGTAATTCTACCAATATTACAAACGTTCACGTCGCACGAGTATCACTGATGGTGAGAATAGGTTGGTAAGTGGGGTGATTGGCAGTAAGTAGGTAGTGAGGTTGTTAGGTAGCAATGGAGGAAGTGGGGAGGGAGTTGGGGTTGTGGGGGTGGCTAAATTTAGTAAGGTGTCTCGCTTGCACGCCGCCCATGTATTAATAACGCTGGCCAGATGGACACAAACTGCCATCTTCCACCCTTCGCACCAGGCTGACATAATTCAATTGCACTTTTATCTTGCCGCCTTTCTCACAGCATCAACCAAGATGATTCTTTGTACACTGAGGATTGGTTCAAGACACCTCGCTCATTATCACCTGTTTCCAGGGGCTCCTCCTCTCTTTGTGGCTTTAGTCTTAATGATGAAAATATACCTAAAAACGATTTTGGGGTTACCGCCCCCGCTGCCGAGTCCCAGACAAGGCGGCCTGGTTGACGAACTGATCAACCAGATTGTTGGTGCTTGCCGCAGAGTCCAGCGTATACACCACATCCTGGCTAATTAAGAACTAACTTGAAGAAGTTTCAGCCTCCCTGGGGGGAGGGGAATCTCTTGATAATTCCTTTTATGTATGAAGGAGAGTATTGAAAAGTCTTGGACCCCTTACATTTACTGTTACATCTTAATATGCATATTTTAACTATTTGCCTTCAGCTTAGGCCTTTGAGTTGTATTTTAGCTAATGCATTTCGGTCATTTCATATTCCGTGAAAGGTATCCCCCACATCCCATAAGCCCAGCCACTTCTGCCTCAGTGCATGCAAAAGGAATAGTGCAGGGCAGTGATAAAATTCTAATACGCCAAAATATAAGAATATGCATATACATATATATTCTTTTGGAAATGTATAAATGTGACTACACTTATTTTATGTACTCGTGTGTATATATACAGTATGTGTGCATATGCATAAGTGTTGTGTGAGTGAATGTATGTACACTTTTGTGCATGTATAAATGTGCATATGCATACACATGAATGTGTACTTGTGCATATATATGCATGTGCCATATTTACCTGCCTATTTATGGTTGTTTGTGTCTTCTTATGTATACATGCCTATATATATGTGTGTATACAAAACAACCACAGGGGGAGTTGAATGACAGCTCTAGGCCTTTCGTATTGCAATCACATCATCAGGAGCTTGCATTGTTGCAGAAAAGAGGAGCTCCAAGCAGATATGATCACAGGGAACACCTTTGCTCCAGTTTCGTGCACCTCCCCCACACTCAACTAGCTCTTTCTCACTCTTACAAGATATTATACCTCCTGCCCAATACACAAAATCACAGCTTCCCTATCTTCATCGACATTTAACAGTTCTGATGAATGGTTTGAAAAACCGACAAATTGAAGATTGAGACACTTATGCAGCATATTGAGGGACTGATTACCTCATTCTCCTCCTCTCCTTACGCCTTCTTCTTTGTATTGGACTGATGAAGCCACTGTGTGGCGAAACGTTTCCTGAATAAAGATTTCCATATGCTGCATAAGTGTCTCAATCTTCAACTTGTCGGTTTTTCAAACCATTCATCACAACTGTCAGACACTGCAGCATCATGGGATCTTGTTACAAAGAATTCTTCAACACTTGTTCAACCTTTGGACGAAGACCTACTTCGACTAGTGGATGGTACCACTATGACCCCGCCTCCATCTGCTTCACGTCACCTCACTACAGTATATAAGCCACGTCTACGGCCCTATGCTGTACATTCTACAAGATTGATGGACTGAACACATCGACTCCAGGTTGAGGGACTGATTACCTCATTCTCCTCCTCTCCTTACGCCTTCTTCTTTGTATTGGACTGCTGAAGCCACTGTGTGGCGAAACGTTTCCTGAATAAAGATTTCCATATGCTGCATAAGTGTCTCAATCTTCAACTTGTCGGTTTTTCAAACCATTTATCACAACTGTCAGACACTGCAGCATCATGGGATCTTGTTACAAAGAATTCTTCAACACTTGTTCAACCTTTGGACGAAGACCTACTTCGACTAGTGGATGGTACCACTATGACCCCGCCTCCATCTGCTTCACGTCACCTCACTACAGTATATAAGCCACGTCTACGGCCCTATGCTGTACATTCTACAAGATTGATGGACTGAACACATCGACTCCAGGTTGAGGGACTGATTACCTCATTCTCCTCCTCTCCTTACGCCTTCTTCTTTGTATTGGACTGATGAAGCCACTGTGTGGCGAAACGTTTCCTGAATAAAGATTTCCATATGCTGCATAAGTGTCTCAATCATTTAACAGTTCCTCAAAATATTCCCTCCATCTTCCTGATACTTCCAACTCTTCATGTAATAACTCTCCTCTCGTATTTTTAACTATCAAATCCATTTGTTCCCTAGGCTTTCTTAACTTATTACTTTCACTCCAAAACTTCTTACTCTCAGTATCATTCCCAGGATGCTGGGAATGAGTTCAATAACTTTAATAACAGTGTACCTGCGTATGCCAATTGTTACTTAACTCTGGTCCACATTACTGTACAGAAGCAGTCAAAATTTGAATCTGATAAGAGGGGGCTCTCGAGTTGAGTGAAATAAAGGTCCCACTTTAGGAATACCTAATAATTATCAGAGTATCTGTTGGGACCTTGCAAGAACTTAGAAGAGAGACTTGATGTTAACAGTTTGATTTTGCATACAACTGGTGTGATATAGTCTAACTTTGTGACTGTATTTGTTTTACTAAATATTAAATGACCATTATCAACCATCTTTTCTCTTTTAGCCCATTATTTCGAGGATTTACTGTACCATACTTTTATATGTTAAAACTGTATAAAACATTTTGATGCCAGCTCTGCAAATTTGGCTGAGCTGGCATCAAAATGTTTCAGACACTCCCTGATCCACTGAAGAGATTTCATTATTTTTATTATTATTATTATTATTATTATTATTATTATTAAATTATTAGATTATTATTATTAAATTGTTATTAAATTATTATTTATTAAATTATTATTCACAAAAGGCTAAACTTGTAATGTCCTACCACATTTTCCACTTGCTCTGCTTGTTTGTCTTCATTTAGAGATTAATCTGGCATATTTTTTTCCTTGTATGCCAGCAGTACAATATGGTATGCAGTAATAGTGTAATGTCTCATTTCAGTTCAACTTTGTGGGTCGAATACTGGGGCCTCGGGGGATGACAGCCAAGCAGCTGGAGCAGGAGACAGGCTGCAAGATCATGGTGCGTGGCAAGGGCTCCATGAGGGACAAAAAGAAGGTACAGTATTATATAATGATTGGACTGTGTCTTATTATCTGAGCACTAGACAGGCCCCTTATTTAGTTTTCCTCAATCTACACATTTCGTATGTTTTACATATTGTTTTTCTGTAGTAATGTGACTGGTGTTCTCAGCAGATGACATCTGTACCATTTAATGCACAAACTCTTATTTTTTTCTCATTTTTAACTGTGGAGATTGTTGATTTATTCATACAAAACTTTCGAAAGTTTTGATTCACCATCTTTAACCATGTTTAGCACTCATTTTCTTCAACAAAATTTTGGATCTTGGCTTATTCTTCTTAGCACCTCCAGCATCACTAATACTCCTTCGGTGTCATGAATAATATCCTGAGACCAGATAGTGTACTAAAAATATCCCAAATTGCTTGATAAAAAGGGAAAGGAAGAAGTCATGCACCAAATCTATGACATGTATTACTAATACACAGCCTCTCCTCACCTGATAAAGTTCTGTTCCTAAGACAACGTCAGTAAATGAATTCTTCACTAAGCAAAGAGCATACTGTAATGGTAGTGGGTTTGTGTCAGCCATCTTTGATATTGTTTTAATGTCACCCTTGCACCATTTATAACATTTTTAGCATATTTTTAAATATTTATACAGTAGTGTACTGTATATTGTAATAAACAGAATAGAGGAAATCAGCACTAACATATATTATTTAGGTATGCATACTGGTCAGAGAGCCCATCGTCAATAAATGAGTACTTTGGTAAGTGAAGAGAGGCTGTATTTTAATCATTAATAATGTTTTATTATGTGTAATATCATGATTTTTTAAGAGCTATTGAAGCTTTTGGTTACATTTATTTCAGTTGCACTGCAACAAAATTGGGCTATGCAAAATTGCTTGGTAGGAAGGCTTACAGTATTTGAGTAGCATAGGCTGTCGATAAGATGGTAGTTATGTTCCTAAAAATAGTGTGAAAAAAATTGTGTAAAATTAACTGAAGAACATTTGGAAAAAATAGGGTTACATTCTGAAGAACATAATCCTAAATATTTTAGTTCTTGTAATTAAAAAATATAAAGGCTACATAAATAACATTTATCATAAATTCTAGTTACTAGTATGTGTCAATGATTTTGAAAGGAGTGGAGAGGGATTCTATGCTTCCACTGGGCTAAGGTGGATATCTGAGGTTCTTGCACTAATATCGGTACAAAATTGTCATTGGATGATGGTTCCACTGGAGTGCTGAGGTATTCTGTAATGTTACTGGTCTGTTTGACCCTGCACTATTTTGCCGTAGCACATCATCAGCTACTCCAGACCCAGCTTCAGATCAGTGTTTCTAGATGTGTCAGGGTCCTATTCAGTGAAAAAGTTCTAGTTTAACAGCATGATGATGATGCTCTCCTAACTGTTGCAGTGATAGCTATTATTTTGCAGGTGGTTCTTCCTCATCTTCATCTGTTATCTGCCTCCCTTTTGAATCTGGGCACTGAGCATCACCAGCATTTACTCTGGACTTCTTTCTTCCTCATCTAAGAGCTCATTCATATCTTTTCGTATCATATCTTCAAAGCCATCAACTGGCATTCTCCAGCTAGGTGAAAAATTTCCTGGACCTGGCTCTGAATTGAGGGAAAACATTTGAAGTTATTCACCACACTAGGCCATAATCTTACATTTAATGTTGATTGGGGAACTTCATTCCATGCTTTTCTAACATAGCTGATGGCATCTGCAATATTAAATTTATGCTGGAAGTCTGCCACTCCAAGCTCTGAGTCAGTGTCCATTGTGCTGATGAGTTCCCATGTCTTCTCAGCAACCAAAATCAGCTCTGTTTCAATGGTATGTCTTCCATTCTATCAAATGATACCAAGAAACAGTCAAAACCATAAAAACTAACCTAGAAAACACCTTAGTCACTATTTCAAACCAAACACAGTGCCAGAGGTTTGCTTTTCCCATCATGCACTGTGTGGGGCAGAATTTTTTAATACCGTGTACTTGCCGCACAGATTCATTTACAGACTGCATTTACTTGTCACTTTGCAGCAGAATTGAACTAAGTAAAATCACACCATCAGAAAGTTTACTGTATTTGAGTTACTATTGAAACTCGGCTAAAGAATGTGTTGGTCTATTTCCAGAACCTTAATATTGGCCTCTGTAAATTTTTCCTATACCACTTAAGGGATGGCATTATGGTGTGTGATAAAGGTATGCTGGTAGATAGCAACTACCGAGTGATACAGTACTACCATCCATACAAGTATGTACTAATTGTAATGGAAGTTTCCTAAATGTTTTGAAATCGGGTAAGATTACTGGTCATATCCTTCCCTCTCATGAACATGTAAGTTGGCAGGCAAGTCTTAGAAGCTTCTACTTTTACATTTCTTTGTTTCTTAATAGTTTTTAGTTCTGTAATATTTCCTTTCTAATTTAGGAGGCCTAGTCTGAGACAGTCATGGGGATGAGGAGGATGATCCCATTAACAGATATACGAGTTATTAACAGATATGAGTTGCCATTAACCCTTTGAGGGTTTCGGCCGTACTAGTACGGCTTACGACCCAGGGTTTTTGACGTACTAGTACGCCTAAATTCTAGTGCCCTCAAATCAAGTGGGAGAAAGCTGGTAGGCATACATATGAAAGAACGGGTCTGTGGTCAGTGTGCACAGTATAAAAAAAGTCCTGCAGCACACAGTGCACAATGAGAAAAGAAAAACTTTGACCGTGTTTTTGGAATAAAACAGCGACTTTGCACTGCATTTCCGTATGGTATTTATTGTTGTATTCTAGTTTTCTTGGTCTCATTTTATAGAATGGAAGACATATTACAGAAATTGAGATGATTTTGACTGGTTTTACAATGAAAAGTACCTTGAAATTGAGCTCAAAGTAGCAGAAATGTTCGATTTTTACCAAAGTTCAAAAGTAAACAAATCATGCCAAGCATCCAATACATGTCAACTGGTGAGTGTAATATTCTTTCACAAGTGCGCTGATATTATTTATACCATTTCTACACTAATGCAGCAGTCTGCATAACAGTAAATCTTCTATTTTTTGTAAGAATAAAAATTGAAAGTGGAAAGCCAAAGAAATATAAGAGGGGCCTGGGGATGTGACTAACGAACAGAGGAAATGTTACTTTAGTGCCAGGAATGTCTTTCTTGTTTATTCTGGACCCTATTTGGAAATTGGCATCTTTTGAAATTTGTGTGAAATTGGCAAAATTACTAAATTCTGACCACTGTATTGGATAGTTGAAATCAGTAAATGGGTGGTTTCTTGTACTCATTCAATAGAAAAAAGGGAGTTCTAGAGAAATAGCTATGATTTTTGTCGACTAGTACACTGGAATTGGCCGAAAATAGGGCTCAAAGTGGGCAAAATCGCCAATGCGTGAACATCGTCGAGACCGCTAACTTCGCAAGAGCATAATTCCATAAGTTTTCCATCAAATTTCATACTTTTGGTGTCAATATGATCGGGAAAAGATTCTCTATCTTTTCATAAGAATTTTTTTTTTTTTTTTTTAAATTTGGCCGACCCTGAGAACAAGTCTTGGAGAGGGCCTGTCGACCCTCAAAGGGTTAATTGAGTAAAATAAAAAAATATATAATGAACATAATTCCATAATGAACATAATTTGTTTTCTGCAGGAAGAACAAAATCGTGGAAAACCAAACTGGGAGCACTTAAATGAAGAGCTTCATGTGCTCATCACTGTAGAAGACACAGAAAACAGAGCTAAGCTCAAGATCCAGCGGGCAATTGAAGAGATTCGCAAGCTGCTTGTGCCTTCAGTAAGTCCATTTTATATAGTATAACAGGAGACCTAATACTCCTTATTAATTGATTTGTACCAATTTATTCTGAAGATTGTTCTCAACATTTAATTTACATTATTCTTAAATGTTTAATAAAATCAGCAAACAGTCTACTTTTAAATATTTGTATTAGTGTAGTAGCACTGTATAAACAATCACTGGTAAATTATTAGTGACCCATAATCCTAAAGTATTGTTAAAGAAATTCACATAGATGTTGCTAATTTTTTTTTTTTTTTACACATTGGGCATATTCCACCAAGGTAAGATGACCCCCTCTCCCTCCCAAAAATAAGGGATCCATTTATCATTATTGTGCCTTTTTCTTCTTTACCATTATTCATTTAATAACTGTCTTTCCAGAAGTGTGCAAACACTACATTTCAGATAACCTTTTCAAAGCAACATTCCCACCCCTCCAGAGTGCAGGCACTGTACTTCCTACCTCCAGGACTCGAGTCCAGTTAGCATGTTTCCTTGACTACCTTCACATATGTTACCTTGCTCTTAGTAACAACCTAGTAAACCCTAAAAACTACTTGTCTCTACTCATTTGTAACTAACATTTTTTTCACATCTGCTTGATGCTCAAACCTCTACCACTTAAATACTCTCTCACCTCCATCCATCCCTTCATGGGACAAGTCCTACACCTTCCCTCTTTCCCAGAACTTGCCATGAGGAGATGACTGCATATTGAGCTGTACGTTACAATACAATACTTACAGCTATAAATATGACATCTAGAATACTTACTAATGACAGAGGAAATGAAGCAGTGCTGGGAGGAACTGGATGTGGAAAGGGGTCAGTCAGGATCCTGTTATGTTTTCAAGAAAGGAGGAGAGGCTCTGCATAAGCCATTTTCAGAGATAAACAGTACACAACAATATTAGTGGGCAGGCAGGAAACTCTAAACTCTAAACTATAGAAAACATGTATCCCCTACCCTTCAGCCTTGGTTTGACAATGCACTGAACCTGCTGCTAGAGGCTCTTATAAGCGAGATAATATCTTTTACATATGCAGTGTTGATAAATGCAGGAAAAGATTTCAGGAATTAATTTTTTTTCTTTCTTAGGCTGATGGGGAGGATGAATTAAAAAAACGGCAGCTAATGGAACTTGCCATTATCAATGGCACATACAGAGATTCTTCCAGCAAAAATGCAGGTATGTTATGCTGTATTGTGTGATTGTGGTTATTCTTATTACTATCATCATTTATTTAAAACTTTCTCCAGTAGTGTTTTGTTTGAATCTCCACTGGTTACCTTGCTTAAATAATGAGCTTAGTGAGGACTGATGTATTTTACTGGCATGTGTACGTGCTGTGAGTGTTCTTCCAACTACATGCCCTAACTCTGTGTGATATTCCTACGGTTTGTATTAAGATAATCTTTCAACCCCTTGAGACTGTTTTTTATAATGAGGATATAAAAATAACCTGATGCTTAATTAATATACAAGATATAAATACTGTAGTACCTGAAATACAGTATATATAATAAGATTTTTATGCAAAAATAATACTGTGTATTACAGTATTTCATTTGTAGAGCGCATGATTTGAGAAATCAGATAACTCTCAGAAAATTCTTAATGCACAGTTAAAATATTTATGGTAACTTTTATTAGTAGTATTGTAAGAAAATTGACTTAAATACATTCATACATATATACATACATTCCTGTACATTTACCTATTCATCACCATATCTAGTGGATTAGGTAATAATACAAAGTACGTACGTAGTTTTACTTGTTTTTAAATGTGCACCGTATTCATGACATACACATTATTGCAATTCAGTATTTGCATAAAATAAACTTTAATTATGATACAAGTTGACAGAAGGCTATTATATAAATCAAGTATTTTGGAATAAATGATGAATTTTTTACTAAAAACCTAAAGTAGCTTTAACATAAGAAATTACAGCAAGGATATTGCAGAAATAAATTAATGAATATTCCTTATAAATATTAAGTTACTGATATTTAAAAACAGAGAAATTAATAAATAAAAAAAAATGACTTCTTTTTAGTTGAGTAAAATAAGAGTATAACAGGTTGAAAAGATTAAAAATTGGTGCATAGGTAGTATACTGTAACTCAAATGTGTTACTACATTTGTTTCTTTGAGCTTTATGGGAACTCCTTGACTTCCAGTTGACAATGAACTTAGTACAGCCAATTGGCAATATCTTGAAGAGTTTTGCCAGGTGCTTCCATATCTTAGTGGTTGTGTGTATTTTAAATAATGATGCTCTATAAAGGTAATGGTAACTGAAAGTTGAAATTACAAGGATGGAGTTGATAGCACCATTAGTGTGCCTTGACTATTTGGGCCATAATGCTGTCTTTAGAGTGGTGTGTTCAATAGCAGGCTAAGTATTGCTACTCAATAAATGTGTGCATAGAGGAAAAATCTAAATTTAAGGGGGGTATTCAATATGGTCCCCTCTTGGAATGACTGCTAATGGCCTCTGTAGTGGTCTGCTGCTGGCTGCAGTTGATGGTTGACAACATCACAGGGTAGACCCTCTTTCTTATCCTGTTCCTAAAGGTTCCTGTCTATTTTTTTTTACTCTTCCTTCTCTCTTTCTGCTGATAATCTGCATACCCTTGAATTATCCTTTCTTAATTTCTATCATTTATATCTTAATTGTGTCCAAATATGTATGTGTAGAGAACACATTTAAGACTTTAAAATGTGTGTCTGAAACATGAATAGCCTTTAGGCCATATTTGAATAATTTTTGATAGTTGTCCACTGATGCAAGTTCCTCTGGGTAAATGTGGCCAAAATGTATTCACGGGAAGCATATCGTTGCAAGACATTGCTGTTGTAAATAGTATTAAGTGTCAGAGCATTCACAGTTTATTGCCCAGAAATTATTTTTACAGCATATGGATTGACAAACTTGGGTAATTTTGTGCCCTCATCTATGAGCAAATGACACTGTAATACAGTAAAATCAAAGAAGCTCTGTGGAACAAGATTCTCATTGTGGTCTTAAGTTTGTATCACTTGCTGTGTATAGAATTAAAATGTTTTCCTTGGTATATAATTTTTTTACTTAAGATGTATTGGTTCATAAACTACTTTGGATCATACAGTGATATGTGAGATATTACAATGGGTAGCATAGCAAGTGTTGTATTTTCAAACTCCTGACAATGTCTTGGCTATCTGTAAGCTTGTATTCATTAGCCATATGCATGTCACTAAGCACCTTCCAGTGCATCATTAAGACTGCTACATTCACTCTTTAACTTGAAGGCATTTGCTAGTAGTGAAGTCTTGGCAATTGGTAGCAAACACCCAGCATAGCACCCTGTTCTGAATATGGTGTGGAGAGAGGCATAAAACAATGGATGGGGGTTGTAAGCTGGCTTTTTGAATTGCTGCACTTTTCTATTTTCATAACTAGGTGGGAGGGTAGTACCAAAAGTAAAGCCCCTTTTACTGTATAAAGGAATCACACAGGGTCATAGATCATGACTGTGATATACAACCGGGTCTCACTAAAAGCAAGGTTATGATTTTAATATACAGTATACTGTATTTAGTTACTGAGGCCATTTGGTATGTATATCAGGCTTTTGTTTTTTCTCCCATCTCTTAATAGCATCAAAATTGTGACATGTACTCATTCATAACAATATTAAATTAAACTCAGTGACGTATTACTATTTTGCATGTTATGTAATTTGCTTTAAATAAGTAATTTTTTCTGTATGTTTTAGGATGTATCAGTAAAAGCTTTGTTATGAAAGACTAGCTGCCTTCAGTGCTCCAGCTTGTAGAAAACTTCGTATATAAGTGGCTCATTTTGTTCAAATGAAACTTGTCTGATAGAAATTAAACATGAAAATAATTCTTAAAATGTTGAAATGGCGGCATTCAGTTTGAGCAGATATAAAGTCCAAGGCTAAACAGTCTTACCTTCTTATGCACTTTTAGCACATTGATCACAGTACATAACACACTTTCTTGAATTATTAAAATGGCAGTTCCAGATACATATTGGATATGAGGTGTGATAAACACTTGAATTTACAAAAAATTTCACTTACTTGTGTGTAAAAAATGCTAATAATTTTACCAAAGCAGTTGAACATTTAAAAAAAATACAGGCATAAAATTTTATTTCTGTAGCAGCACCGTAAAACATACAGTACATTGTATATTGCTATATATTAAATTGAGGTTCGTATGTGAAAGTCTCTGGACATACAATTTATTATTGAGGATTATTAAAATATTTCTATTTTTCATGCTCCTGTTGTATTGGACTAAATCTAGTCACTTTTTATGGTACAGTGAAATGTGACATTTCTTAAACGAAGTACTGTCAAACAAAAGGCTTTTGCACTTCTTGTCACCTACACCATGGGTCTCTCTCTAGGGTAAATTAATATAGGGTGGTGCTCTACACTTAATGAAGCTGCATTACTTGTTGATATGTATCTTAGTATACCATGCTCATGTAGTCTAGCTTTGGGGAAGTACAATATGCTTCAGATAAAAACTAAACTTGACATTGTCAAACCTTTTCCTCACATGTTGAGAGTGCACATCCTTGGCTGACAAAATACAATAGTTAACATAGAAATTTCCTTAGATATATTTTAATATAATTTCACCCACATGTTGCCTGTAATGCTATATTTCACATTGACAAATTGTTCGTTCCCATAATAGCGAGTCATTGTATTTTACTTACAGTATAGATAAAAAAAAATTGCATAATTTAAGAGTTTCTGGCCAATTTCAGATGTAGTCATTCAATGTAGCAAAAATCAGTCGTTCAGTATTTGGGTGGGGAAATTTATGAAAATGGTTAGATGTACAATACAGCTATTCATAAAACCTTCAGTTAACTCTTAATATCATCAGAGCAATGAAACGGTTGCTCTTTGTTCCCTTATCCAATTTAACAATATACTGTAGTAATAACTGTTTAAACAGGTAATTGGAGTTTTAAGATTCTTTCTGTTCATAAGTAATTACCCAGTGATTTTGACTAATTCTGTGGCATTCAGGCATGGATTACCAAACTCAAGGGGTTATGTTAAGATTATTCATATGCTAGTCTCGTGTATTCAATAGGTGCATATGCCAAGCATGTTTATGCTTAGTCCTTACTACTATCCTGGTATAATACAGTCGACTCGTTAGAGTGGCCATTTCCTAACATTGGCCACTAATCAGTAAACCAACCCAATTAACCCATTATAACCTTCATTACAATCACTTATATTACCTTTTTGTTTTGGCCATTTCCTTACAGTGGCCTTTTTTGCCTCTGCCCAGAGCAGCCACTATAACGGGGGTCGACTGTACCCAGTGAACGGTATAGTACTATTGCCGTTTTAAGTCCCTCTTTGTTTTTTCTGTAATTTATTAAGTACTGTACAATTAAAAATTCTTATTGTACAACAGCAGTTTTTAATTATGAAATAAGAGTAAGTCACTAAAGTAAACTTTACCCCCTTAGTGTTAATGGTTAATTAATTTCATGTAGTCCATATACAGATACTGTATGCTGGTGGTGACATTCTTTCACAGCTTCACACCAATTGAAGATAATTAAAAAAATTAATATTAATTTTCACATTTTTATTTGCATGTCAGGCTTTTAGAGATTAACATCTGCATAAATGTTACATTGCATAATTTAAAATTTAAGCACTAATTTTTAATTAATTTTGTGAGTCACATCACGATTAAAAGTCACTCCTAGCTTTTTTAGTGGTATACAACCTTAAAAATTTGTACCTGTATATGTACTCTTGTACCATATTTAAAAATAAATGAATTTAAGGAGGAGTTTGGTTATTTGAAACTAGCTAATCCCTTTCTGGAAATTAGCTATACATTGTGGTATTTTTAACATTGAATGAGTGTGAGCTGTGACAACTAATTTAAATAATTAATATTTCTTAATGCTATTTTGTCATGTCAGTAATTTTGTTATACTTAACATGTTTATACTTAACACTTGGAATTAAAAATATGGTTTTTGGGTTATTGATTTTAATTATTTTATTACTTCCTTTCCAAAGGTATTGATTGATTATAGTATCTGCTTTTTTCTTTTATCAATTTAACGATAACTAATACATTTTGAGGAGTGTGTGTGTGTGCTGGTGGTGGACTGACTCACTAACCCTGCCTTCTCTATCCCTTGCCAGAAATTGAGGGACTGGGTCCTCTTACAGGGGAAGTTCCACGACTGCTCACACCAGGGATGACACTTCAGTCTCCACTGCGCACCACCACACCCCTAGGTGGCCATCCTCTCATCATGCCCGCAAGAATCCACGTTCCTACGACAACTGCGCTATTAAATGGAACTGGGGCTGCTGGCATGCCTCCACCGTTAATTGCTGCTGGTGATGCTGCTGCTGGTCTGATGTATGCCCCATATGCTGCTGCTGCTGAGTATGCTGCCGCCAACTATGCTGCCCTCAGCTCCCCCCTCCTCACTGAGTACCCCCCGGACGCTGCTGGTGGGTTGTTTGCCAGATGAACCATGTACTAGTCCACCCACACCACCCACACCACCGCACCCACGCACCGCTCACACACCCACCACGGGTTAACCACACTATCTGGCCATGTTGCCACGCGCAGCATTTGCAGCGTGCGGTGGTGTGTTGCCATGATATACGTGGAACTCGTCAGTTGTGCTAGGGATTCCAGCTCTGGCCTAACATGTTCTTCAGTGCATAGGGAAAAGCTTTTGGTGAAGCAATAGTTGTTTTGTGTAATGAGACATGTCATTGGTCAAGCTTCCTCTTTTTTTTTTTTTTTTTTTTTTTAATACGTTGGAAACCATTTTAAGTTCTCAAATGTTGCTCATCAGCGTGCATAATAAGCCCAGTGATTTGTTTATTGCATTCCATTTTGTGGCCAGTGCTTTCATTGTAAATGTTTGTATGGTGCTTTTTTCTACCTCTGAGAAATGTTTGAAAAGAAATGCTTTAGATCACTTATTTCAGTTGCCAAAATATTGCCATGTTACTCAGAGGAATGGTTGTTGTGAGGGTTTTATATTGTCAACTCTGCTTGACAAAATGCATTATAAAATATTTAGAAAATATATTATAATTATGTTAAAAAGTCTGAGGTTGTGAAAGTTGATGGCGCTATATTTATTTATATTCATTTGATATAGGTAGTTTCGTTACTCTTTTGTAAAGAGTGGTATGGAAATT
>NC_091365.1:3067500-3092025 GCF_038502225.1 Cherax quadricarinatus
TTGAATGTCCTTGAGACTGTAGCCCATATTTCATGCTCCCCCATCCCCTTCCCCCACCTCAATAGTTAGTGTAGATAAAACTAGTTTTAATGTTTCATTTATTGTTAAACTGGTGACTGATGAAGACTTAAAAAAAAGTTCTTCAGTATTTGTGTATCCTCAAGATTTTATAAGAGGTTACTCAATTATATGTTGACTGTTGATGTGGGGAAATGATTTAGTCATGTAAAATATATTTTTATGATGTTCGGGCTTGGTGAGATACTTTATACTCTCCTTCAGTATGTCACTTAGAAGTTTCTTGTAAACATTCCGTCCATGCATTTTTTTTCCAGAGGGCATATCTATAGTTTTTAACAAATAAATTTTCTTTGGAATATTTATTAAGTAGTGCATAATTAAGGGGTTATTTAATTCCAACCCTAGTTGGTCTCCTTTGGTCCTTAACAGCATTTCTTTGACATTATAAATATTTTTGGTGCATTTTTTCTACTGACAAATTTGAAGGTCCATATGTATTTCCAAAATATTTGGAAGCCTATAGCTGGAGGAGTTCTCACCATGCCCCCTTACGTTGTGTTACTTGACCCCAGGTGAGGCTGGTCAGCAGTAATGAAATATGTAGAAAAAACAAACATGCACATACACTTGCACACACTATAGAAGCATCAGATGACAAAGAGGGTGTATAAATCTGGGGTAGAAGGTAAGAGAAGTAAGGGTCATCCCAGGAATGGTTGGAGGGGACTGAGTAAAGAAGGCTTGAGCATCCAGCAGGCTTGTGCGAGTGTGTTTGACAGGAGTGAACGAAGACAAGTGGATTTTTATAGACAAGCCATTGGAGTGTGAACGAGGTATTATGAAGGGATTCAGGGCAGTCAGTTAGTTGGGCTTAAATCCTGGAGGTGAGAAGGGCAGTACCTGCCCTCTGAAGGAAGGGTGGGGAAGTTGCAGTCAGAGTACTCTGAATTGTGATATGGGTACACTTCTGGGAAGATGGCAAATAAATGAGTGAAAAATATGTTTCCTTCTTTGGATCACCCTGCCTTGGCTGGGAAGGGGTTGTTGAATCAAAAAAGAAAAAAAATATATGGAGTGCAAGTTCACAAATACATACATACATACATACATACATACATACATACATACATATATATATATATATATATATATATATATATATATATATATATATATATATATATAATATATATATATATATATATATATATATATATATAGATATAGTCTGACTTGAGTCCTGGAAATGGGAAGTACAATGCCCGCACTTTAAAGGAGGGGTTTGGGATATTGGCAGTTTGGAGGGATATGTTGTGTATCTTTATATGTGTATGCTTCTTGACTGTTGTATTCTGAGCACCTCTGCAAAAACAGTGATAATGTGCGAGTGTGGTGAAAGTGTTGAATGATGATGAAAGTATTTTCTTTTTGGTGATTTTCTTTCTTTTTTGGGTCACCCTGCCTAGGTACACACACACACACATGCACACACATGAGATGCCAAGTCTTTGACAACTGATCATATACACATACACACACACCTTTTCCTTTCTCCTACCTAGTTTGATCCATGATTGGGTTTATTTTTATATTCTAAATTTAATTCTGATGGATTGTATGTAAAATTATATAACTGTATTACCATCCAGGGCTCATTACTAGATGGTGAGTAGCACAAGCTTTCAGAAAAATGAAAATCCAATGTAGATCACGAGGTACTGCATCAATCCTTGTATCCCTGACCATTCTGGCCTGCCTCACAATTTGGGAGTTGATATCTGCCATGTTTCCATTTATTGTACTTTAAGTCATTTGAATTATGCTTTAAGAAGGGTAGCTAATAAGGAATGTGGTTGCATCACCACTGAAAACTAGGGCCCAAGATATATTGTGGTCTTGTTTTGAAGTACAGGTCACAGCTACAAGAGCCCAAAGTATGTGTATATCTCTGGATTTTTTAATACAATAAGTCATGGAAATAAATTTATGAAGAAAAGTTAATATTGCTTTTCATTCCAAGAAGACGAAAAAGTGCACAAATCAGGATTCTTCAACACCATTAAGTACATAGTAATAATATAAAGAAAACAGCTATCCTTAGAAAAGTAATAATTTAATATTCACTTTGCATAAAGACTAACCAGCCTTGAGGTATTTGTTGGGCCGTAGTCATGACTAACGTACAATCCTGACTAATGGTCTTTAAGGCCTTGTGTGTGTGCTTGCCTGAGGAACCAGCCAGTAGTGGGGACAGTAGCCTTATAATAGTGTGGGGGGAGGGGGGTCAAATATCCTTTTGCTTTTGTCTTCAGCTTCAGGGTCACTTTCTTACACTGACCGATATTTTATCTTCCTTTATGAAAACATTAATCAATCATTTTCACATAATTTATACTGTAGTTGCTTAATTTAAAATAAACTGGTTTTTGGTTTTCACAAGTATTTAAAGTACCATTACTAGTTATTTTATATGCTTGAACAATCTGGATTGTCTATACCATTAAACATTTTAATTTATTTTAGCTGTTTAATCAGTATACATGTAGTGTGTTTTAAACCTGGTCAGTGAAATGTGAATTGTTTGGAAGGGGGCCATCTAAATTTGTAAAATTCTGAACTATAAGAATTTAAAACCTTGACTTCCTTGTTGGGTTTAAAAATTATGAATTTTGAAAGATTTTTTTTAAACATTTGGAAAGATTCCAGGAATTTTTAAATAAATTCAAACGTAATTTCTATAAAATCAAAATTTAGAGTTGATCAGAATTCACCATTTATTTTTAGACTGGGAGAATTCAAACAAGCTATAGATACTTGTAAATAGAAAGGCTAATGAAATTCATTAGGAGTATATCATATCCCATCTATTTATTCATTACTCAAACTTCATCTCTCTCAACCTGGCACCAGTCTAGTTGTACTCCTTTTTTACTTTCAAAAGTTTCATTTTGTTTTTTGCTAGATAAGGGTTTCTTCAAGATACAGTACTCTAGAATGGGTTGCATGTATGAGTGTTTGTTTTAAAAGTTGTCTTTGTTGGTTCCTGAATTCTACTGTTATGTTTGCAGACTTAGTATATCCTGCAGATTTTAATATCTATGTGCTTCAGGGAACATTTTCAGGATAACAAATATTCATAGGTCCTTAATTTTGCTTCCTGGTGGTACTCTCTCAGGTCTAATATTCTCATTTCCGAGCTTTATAAGTGATTTTGCCTCAAATTCCAATAACATTAAATTTCCACTAAAATTCTACTTTATTACTCATTGGGACATAGGAAAACCTGAATTATTTACCAGTCTTCTTTACTGTTACATATGCTGTCTTGCAGTTGTCTCATAATTACCCCATCTTTACTATTTGTATTTCATTTTTTATGTGGGGTGTTCCATTGGGTCCTGATGCCCTTGATGTGTCGACTTCCACCAAGTCTTTCTTCATTTATTTTCATTTGATAGCTTTCACTGTGTCTTCTCTTTAACAGTACTGATCCTTGCTCATTTGTAAACACACACAAGCATCTTTTGTTAGGGCTATTGCATATGTTCTTTTTTTGATCCCTTACTATAATGTTTCTTCTGATGTGATTGTGAAGTAACTTTGGTTCTCTGTGTTGCTATGCCAATCTTACTGTTTCCTCCTTCATTCTCTACCTATCGATGGTTTCGGGGATCATTGCTCCTACAGTCCAACATGAGTACCACAGCCCACTACCCAGGAACTGCCTGAAGGAATGTATCTGTTGGAAATACCCCTTTCTGACTTTTCCTAGCTTCCCTAATTTCTAGCATTGTGTGTGTTCTGCGCTTTTTTATGATCCTCTGCTCATGGCTTTTTGCCCCCCCCCTTTTTTTTTTTTTTTTTTGTTAAACTATGGGTTCTCCCAATCTCTTTTATTAATTTCAACTGTGTACTTCCCTATTTTTATTATTATTATAATCAAAAAGAAGCACTAAGCCACAAGGGCTATACAGCACTTCCCTATTTATGATTGCAGAGGTTGATTCTCAGATCCTGGCTCTCTTATCTTGCCACTTTTCAGATTCACTCTTAGCCTCATGAGCCCTATTGTACTTGCTCTTAAGAATATGCATGGGGCCTGCCTCAACCACTTCCTCACCAAGATCATTCCACTTCCCAGTTACTCTGACTAACCCCCAATAATGTCCCCAAGTTCTCATTTCTCACCTTTCAAACAACCTATCCCTGTCAACCTTATCAGCTCCCCTGAGTATTTTGTATCCTTCCCCAACCTGACCCTGGTTCTTGTCCTCCAGTGTCATTAGGTCCATTTCCATTGGCCTCTTCCCATAGCTGATGCTCTTCAGCTAAGGAATAAGCCTTGTTGTATACTTCTGCACTTTCTCCACATTCTTGGCATGCTTTTTCAAATGTGGGTTCCATACTGGTGCTGCATACTCCAAGATTGGCTTAACACGTGTGTCTGTCTGTCTTTTCTACCTATTTCTGTTATTAGTGCACATTATTCTATAAAAAATATCTCCCCTTCCCCAATTTGTTAAAACTTAAAAGGGTTTCACTAACATTTTTCTTAATGGATGAAAAGTGCAAGAAACTTTATTGAAAGAAAAATCATCTACAGTATTCTGGTATTAGTGCATTATATCAAGGTTTACACATTTTGTACTGACTACTTGTGAAGCAGCCCATAATCACTTAAATTTGAGAATTACTGTTGTATCAAAACTACTAAATGCTGTTTTAGCAGTTACATTAAATCATCGTTCCATAGCCTCACTCAGGACATGTAACTGCATATTCACCCACATTACTTTTGTTCTGCTTACCCTTGACTATAGGGTACCGCTTTCTTTTTCCTATCCTAAATCCTTTGCTGCCTATTTATGGCTGGCGCTGTCACTCACATAGCAGGTGGTTCCGCATGCATGTTGCCAAGCAAGGCACAGTAGAGCAAAACTGTAGGTGGGCACTGTACATATATACTGCAGCTTTGTGTCCTCAGCTAGTGGGTTAAAGGGTGGTTGTTACAGTGCACCTTCACATGTAAAGTTCATAATTATTAATCATAATAATCATATTTAGATTTTAATGCTGGGGCATCCTGCACCAGTATAATGTACTAACATTCGTTTCTCTTTTTCTGTTAACTCCCCTCTGGCTCGGAAGATCCTGGTCCCTCAGCTGACCTGGCGCGTTGCTAACCCGCCCCGGGCTCCTTCTCTTGTGTCCCTCGTGTCACTACTGACCAGCACTGAGGCACCACCACCACCACCACCACCACTCCACCACCACCACTCACCCTAGGACACACCACTAACCGCGCTGCACTCTGGGTGCCGCCGCATCGCCCACCCAGCTCCACTATCGTCGGTATGTGCCCACTGTGCCGCTTAATGTCGCCCAAGAACAAGGGCATGTTGGACCTCTTGGTCTTGCGGCTGCCACACTGTCGATATGTGAATAAGGGCAGGGCTTGCTACCTTCTGGGCGGGCACAGGGAAACCTGTGCACATTTGTGGAGGCCATGGTGCCCACTTGTTCCTACTGCCTGCCCATAGGGCATGACAACCTCCAGTTTGTCAACTAAACTTTAAAGTACTAACTCGTGTAGAATTACTAAATAGCACAACAAAAACCTCCTTTACAAAGTTCAAAGCATTCCTAGGGTGGAAAATGCTCAGAAACAGGCAGCTCCTACTTAGAATCTCCAGTAATAGAGGTGATGAATCAGTGAGAAATTAATTATATTTGTATACAGCGTAATGAAGTTTGTTACTCGAGACTGGTACTATATACAGTGTGCATTTAGAGATGGTGCTAAATGTTAAGCTTGGTCACACAGCTTTATCGTTAGGGTCTTTGTGTTGTTGGTGTTATATCTTTATTAAATAGAATAGTAGATAGTTGTTTAAAGAATCTCGATAGCTTCTATTACAAAGTGTCATATGACAGGTTTGAGCCTTTTACAAACCTCATTTTATGCGACTTACTGGATTGGTATCCTCAAGTCCAGTCATTGAATGATAAAAGGGACACTGTTGTCAAGATAAAACCAAAGTGAAGGTGCAGCTTTTTTTTTTTTAATTAAACAGTGGTGATATTAAATTTTTTAACATGCTAATATCTTTGTGAAGGTATTATGAGAAAAAGAATTTTACAAAGGCATAAAATTGTAAACCAAGCACAAGATGATAGGAATTAAATATTTAGCCCATTAAAATGATATGACTTGGGATCATCTTGAAACCAGTTTTTAATGTATATACATGGAGCATTACGCTTATTATATACAGTACAACAAGGTCCATAAGTCCTGCAGGGGACACACACACACACACACACTAATTTATAGATTGGTATGCCATATTATCTCTTAAAATGTAGATCTCAAATTTTAGGTATGAAGATGCATTGTCCTGGGTTCAAACATTTTGGATGTAACAAGTATCCAAAAACTTTGGCCCAGCTAGTGTATCTGCTAAATTGCACATCAGTCATTGAATGTTAATTACCATGAAGTATATAATTTCACAAATTACTATTGACAATGCATGTAAGTTTCAAAAGGTCATGTTCACTTTTGGGACTTTGTACAGTTTATCATTAGAGATAACCCACCCTCTCAAAAATGAGGTACTAAAGGTTATATTAAGCATTTTAAGAAATTTTATTTTTGAAACTAAAGAAATTAGTCTGAGTTGAAGGAAACTCAGTTTGAAATATTTCAGTTTTTGAAAAAAAAAAAAAAAATTAAACTTTACCAATAGGGATGACTGTAATGGCAAAATTGTTCCTTGAATATTTAATGGCAAAGCTAGGGGCATCTACTTTTTTTTTTATATATAAAGTGTATCAAAGGAATTATTTTGGTGCCATCCAAAATGTTTGTTGTAGGGTGACTATTTTAGATATTAGAGAAACTATGATAAAAAAAAAAAAGCGCTGAACCTGTACAAGTCATACAGCACTGAGAAACTATTAATTTCAGGAATGTTAGGTTAACTTACACATTTGAATGTGTATAAACATGAATTTAAGTGCCTTGGTTTATTTTAGCCTTGCAAGACTTCAAAAGCATGATTTTGAAGCCTTCAGTATACATATTACACAACTTCTTAAAGTGCCTTCCATAGTGAAGCCTAGCAGACCTCTTATATTCAGAGTTTAATGTGCCAATAGAAGATAAATTGTGCTACAATATGCAACTATATGCCTTAAGAAGCAACTCAAATGGCAGATCTTCTACTTAAAAGAAAGGAGTCAATGCTGTACTGCAGTACTTTTTTAGGGATTAATATTGCTGATTGTATGGCAGTTATAAATGTTAGGTGAAGGTGTGACACTTGTGTACATAGTTGTTCATCTCGTAACTGTACTTAACCATTTAATGTACTTAAGCATGAACCTATGCAATGACAAGTAACTGAGAAGTGTTGTTGGGGTAGAAAGCCTATTGTACGAAGGTCATTTCTATTTTTAGTTTTCACATTGTCGCCGTTGTTTGTGCCATACTTGGTTGTTTGGAAAGCATCCAAGATTTGCCTTCGTCTCAGTATGTGCAAATATTATTGTAAGTAGTAGTACTTACCAGAATTATCACAAGTAGATTTAAGTAGTATGTATTATGCATTAACATCAAACCATTTTAGGGTGGAGGTTCCCTTTTTTTTTCCCCATTACTTGTGGTTAAGCCGTTGTATGCACATGTGCCAATTTTTTTTTTTTTTTTGCATAGGATACAAATTCAGCCTTATTAAATATCTTCTGTTATGTTGCCTTATCTTGGTTGTGACTTCCTCAGAGCTTTAGCTGTTCCATATTTTTTTTTTATCCCCCCTCCCGGAGCCCTTACACACTTGCATGTAACTGAAAGTATACTCAAGTGTACCATTGTGTTTTCTGGTTAGACTAAATTTTTCATTTTAACCTGGCAAGTGAAAGTAAATGTATAATTACATTATTTAAGCACAAGAATCTCCATTCTAATTATTTACATAAATGTGAAAGCCCCCCTTTTGTCATTATTTTACTTTATTTTTTTTTTTTTTTTTTTTTTTTTTAATGGTGCTACCCCCCCCCCATTTAAAATGTTAAGTTACTGAGGAGAACATAGTTGGCAACTGTCCCATTCAGAGGTACCTAATGGTGGTGTTGACCTAACTCCAACCTATTTCCTTGCAGGGTTATGTAAAAAAAAATTAAAATTTCTGTTGTCATTTATGCAACAGTCTACTTAGACTTTAGATGTATTTTCTGTATACAGCTAAATTAGTGAAACTATTCATGGTTGGTGCGAGTTGAACATCCTATTGACAATGAAATGTGATTCCATGAATGTCATACACAAGTGTGGCACACTTGGAAGCATCTGAATATTTGTCATGGTTGCTCATAATTCATTCTGAAAAAAAATAATGTAAATTATGATAAACTTTAAATAATTTTTTTAATAGAAGACAGTGCAGTATTAAAAGTAATCCTTGTGTTTTTACTGTTTTTATGTTTTCCAACTTATTTGGACAAAATATTTATTTTAAATTATTGATAGGACACTAACTGTCAGGATTTGCATTACTTAAAAAGCTTATTTAGGAAGAAATTTACCTGTATATATTTTAATATTAACTCAATTTAATCATCTAAACCAAAATTTAGATTAATCCAGAAGGCTTGTTACTGATAACCTTGGGAATGGATTTACTGAAACAGTGAACTATTGATGCAACATACAAGCTGGACAGTGCACTTAATCCTCCTCAAGATGCAGAATGTATTTCATTTTATAATCTCCTATTCTCTATAATATATAAAATGTTTCGTACAAATCCAGCGTTTAACTTGCCCTTCTCCACCTTCCTCGGCTACTAAGATACATATTTAGGAGATGCATTTACAACTTGTCTCACATCTTTAATGTTTTTGAACATCAACTGTTTTTTTTTTTATACATATTCTGGTGTCATTTTTTATACATTCCAATTAAAGTATATAATTTTTTGACATCTGAATATATATTTAAAATCATGCTTTCAAGTTATGAAACGTGCATCTCCCTGATATGGCCCTAATTATTTAATGAACTAATATAGGAAATTCAGCAGTTAATAAATTGCTGTATATGCATGTTAGCTCTCTGATGCTTCATCTTTCAAGACTTTAGTAATTTATCCTTAAAGGCTTGGACTGGTAGTGTCAAAAGTTAACTAATCTTTATACTAACTTCAAAAGATATTGGATTTACTTGTGAACTTCATACATAATTTGCTACAATTCATATGCCCCATCTTAGTAATTTTGACATGTACCCTGTAAGTATATTTAGTTTCATACCATTATGTTACATAAATACCTGACCAGTACCTGTTTAGGTTATATGAATTCTGTCCATATTTTTTACACACACACACACATTGAAAATTTAATTGATATTCGAGCCTTCAAAGATAATGAAATACCCATTATGAAATACTATTTAAATTGCAATTGTATCATAACTTTGGTTCATAAGATTCAGAGAAGCACCCAGTCAATACTCAATCTAGATTTCCTTCCCTGCAGATAAATGACCAGTCCACAAGATGTTTTATTAAGAATTTCATGTGAAATGAGGTAGTTTAACCAGATATATCAGCAGTGACCTGCATGCATGTGCATATACATATATGGTGGTACCCCGAGTTTCCTCCATAATTCGTTCCAGAAGACTGTTCGAGTGCTGTTACCGAATGAATTTGTTCCCATAAAGAATAATGTAAATTAGATTAGTCCATTTCAGATACCACTGTATATACAATTTTATACGTATATATACATATACAAATATATACAGAGTATAGTTATTTTCAAAATTATTACTACATATTCTCTTTATAAGTAGAGATCCTAAGGAAATTTTTAGGCACAAAAATTTAGAAGTCGACCTTTTTTTTTTTTTTTGAGTAATACTCAAGAGTTAAAATCCATTTACTGTGGGTTCTGCCTCTACCACATGTTGGATTCATACTTCTTACACATTAACTATAGTTCACCTTAAATATACAAATTTAATTGGTTAAAATTTGTTGGAATTTAACACTACCCTCTATCTTCACAGGAAATTAGCTTCCAGTTTTATGAGTTTTCATACAGATTACAGTATCTGAGTGTTAGGCTAAAATCCAATGAAACATTAGATAGGGAAACATTTTTTAAGCAAGTATATTATGTACATAAACAAAATGTACCTAAATAACCCATTCACAGCATATGTATTCCGGACTAATTAATGCACTTCAGTGTTCAAATCTTATACTGCCCCTCAAAACCAAGGTCAAGTTATTGACGAATATACAAATTTCAGGACTTTTTGGGGAAGGAAGGAGGTGGGAGGATCTAAAAATTTATTAGTGTTCTTTTACACTAACAGTCAAAATTTTAACATCTTCACATAATATTCGTGGTACATATTCATCTCAAAAGTACAGCACACCTTTTCTAATTCTTAAAATCATGATCATTAGAGTTTAGTGCAAAATATTTACAGATAATTTAACCTGCACTTAGGAAAGGAAACTTAATGACAATGTTTCAGTCTGTCCTGGACCACTATCACATCACAACTGAGTGAGGAAAAATAGACCAGAAGATAGGCTGGAAGAAGGGTGTGGAAGTAGAATTAGCAGCAGCACTAGTAGTAACAGTACAGCATAGCAGTAGTGAAAAAATGAGTAATGGTGGTAGTGTAGTAGTAGTACCACATGGGAACATAACAGAGGAGCACTGCAGAAGACCTACTGACCCATGCTGGTCAGGACTAGTGATAAAGAGTATCAAGAGTAAATTACATTAAGGCAGTAGTCATCAAACTAACTTGACACTAATACCTGTTCCCAAGGGGCACAGGAGCACTGCATTAAGCAAATTGGCCCATACTTAAACACCAACTTTTATATAGCCTTCACAGATGCCAGCTTATTGAATTAGCCTTATACACAACATTCCAAACCATCCTGGTTTTGTTTCTGTAGAGGCCTGTCTTCTCAATATATTGTCAAATGCTTTAATCTTCAGAAAACTTATGCCCTAACCTTACCTTTCCACTTGACCAGTCCTCTGCCTTTCTTGTCTTCTGACTTTTCCTTTTCTTGCTTCCTCTTTCCTTTTATGAGCCAGTTGGCCTACTGCAGTCCTCTGCCCCTGTTTTAACAGATGTTGAGTTACTTTGAACTCCACTGCCTTGACATTTAATTTACTCCCATAACACTAGTCCTACCCAGTGTGGACCAGGTCTCCTGCAATGTTCTGTTCTTTTTGTTCTATTACTATTACTTATTATTAATTCTTTTGCTATTACTACTACTCTTGCTTCACCACTAGTACAACCATTAATACTACTACCTCATTACTACTATTACCATTGCAGCTACCTTGACTACCACCACTCCCTTCTTGCAACTCCCCTCTTCTGAACTATGTTCTTGTCTTTCTTTTCCTTGCTCAGTTGTGACCTGACAGTGGTTCAGAACAGACATTATATTTCTGCCAAGTGAGGTTTATTTGTGAATTGTTCCAGTCATGATATGGTAACTTAGTGTAAAATATGTTTGTGACACCTATAATAAACACTATCTCATTGTTAATTAAACTTAACCCTTTGACTGTCGCAACCCCCAATCCTGAGGTGTCTCCTGGTGTCCCAAAATTTAAAAAAAAATTATTTTTTCTTATGAAATGATAGAGAATCTTTTCCCGATTGTAATGACACCAAAAAAAACGAAATTTGATGGAAAACTGACTGAATTGTGCTCTCGCGAAGTTAGCAACCTCGGCGCTGTTTACAAATCGGCAATTTCGCCCACTTTGAGCCCTATTTTTGGCTAATTCCATTGTTCCAGTCGCCCAAACTCATAGCTATTTCTTTAGAACTCCATTTTTTCTATCGATTGAGTACAAGAAACTGCCCATTTACCGATTTCAACTACCTAATAATGTGGTCAGAAATTTGCAATTTGGCCACTTTCACGAAAACTAAAAATACGACAATTTCAAAATAAGGTCCAGAATGAACAATGCAGACATTCCTGGCTCTAAAATAACATTTTCTTTGCTCATCAGTCATGTCTCCAGGCCCCTCTTGCTTTCTATTTTGAATTTTTATTCAAACAAAAAATAGAAGACTTACTATTATGCAGACTACTGCAATACTGTAATAATTGTATAAATAACATCAACCCATTCATGACTGCATATTAGAATGGCTAGTTGGACATTTATTGGACAATGGCATCATTTGTTTACTTTTGAACATTGGCAAAAATCAAATATTTCCCCTACTTTGAGCTCCATTTCTAGGTTCTTTTTATAGTAAAATCAATCAAAATCACCTCTATTTCTATAATATGTTTTCCATTCTATCAATTGAGACCAAGAAAACGAGAATACAACCATAAATACTATACGAAAATAGACCACAAAGTCTGCATTTTAATTAAAAAAAAACGGTCGGAGTTTTTTTTTTTCTCATTATGCACTACTTGCTCCAGAATTTTTTTTATATGGTGCACACTGACCACACAGACCCATTCTCTCACATGTGGGCCTACCAGCTTTCTCCTGCTTGATTTGAAGCCGCTAGAATTTATGAGTATATATACGTCAAACACGGTACCTCGTAAGACGTATATATACGGCTGCGACAGTCAAAGGGTTAAAAATTTCCATTTTAGCTTACCTCATAAATAAAGGAACATGTTTCTTGGTTGGACAAGTTCTTGCTGCAAAAGAATGGGAAGAAGAGCATCAGTTGGTGCACAGAGTGAAAAAGGAATAAGAAAGCAGGAGCACATCTCGTGAAATCAAAGAAAAATATAAAATAATTTTATGTTCTGCACTTTCTTTAAAAACAAAAGAATTGAGAAATCTTTGTTGAAAAAGGTTTTCCTATATATTCAGTGGAGTAGGTCATGCAAAACTATTTGCATGCAATGACAATCTTTTTTTTTTTTTAATCCATCAATATATTTATTAATTCCACACTTGAGCAGCTAATTTTATGTTTTTGTCTGTCTAGTTTTGTATGAGAGTACTGTACTAAACACTTAACACATTGCACTTTTTCCTATTCCTCTAAATACACTTATTTTTAATTTATTTCACAAAAAAATTGCCAGCCATTGCACCTAAGCTGCATACTCATCTATAGTATCCATGGTAGAAAATAACAAGTTACATTGCTTCAGTCTAATTTTGCCACATGATTTATGCTTCCTGTTAATAACTAAAGACCTTGGTAATTTGTCTCCAGTTCAAAACTATTATATTTCAGTTAACTTTTTATTTTATTTGCTGAAAGTATTTTCAGATATTCAAACTTGCAGCCATATTCTCTCCATCGGACAATGATACCTCACACACTTCATTTGTCACAACCCATTAGGCTTTTATTTATTTTTATAAAAAATATAAATAAAGAAATGATAGATATTTTATTTTTATATGTTTATATTTTCCTTCTTAAAATGAGTGAATTTAATTTTATGTTCAATACTTTTTTGCATCCTAAATTTTCAATATCTTTCAAAATTAAATCATCATCATCATATTCACAAGTGCTTAACGGCCCATATGGGTTTAGCATTTTTTAAATACTATATAATAATAATATTAAAAAAATATACATAGTTACAGTACCAGATTTTTGCTATTGAACATTGGTACATTAGGTATATATTATACTAAAAATAAAAGATACTAATGTTAGAAATTATAAACTAGATTATTTTTAGAGATGAAAAAAATGTTCTTTCATCATTTTACTAACAAGGAAATCCAATGTAAACAGAAAGTCTGCTCATGGAACCTTCACAAGATAATGAACCACTCTCAAGAACTTGATGTGCAGAAATTAAAGTTTTGCATGTTAATAAAGGTACAGTATTATATTTACAATAGTGTGGATACTGGTCATTCAACATTTGATGTATGCATTAATAGAAAAAGAAATATCACCAAATGATCAAGCGTATACATCTAGAAAAGGATAGTAATAGCATATACACTGTTGTTCCTTATGAGGGCAGACACTTTTTTGTTTTGAAGGAAACTGTCTCTGCTAATTAATGCCTCAAGATGCACAGGCTGAAGCTTTAATAAGTTTGTTTTAATTATGGGAAAGCACTAAATGCATATGAGGACATATAATGACTTGGAAATGGAAGGTAATCTGGTCTGATCTAAGTAAGGTGAACCCAATTACTTGGATATAAAGACCATAAGCACCAAGGCACCTTACCTTGAAAGAACATACAGTGGAACCTCAGCACTTGAACTTAATTCGTTCCAGAACACTGTTCGAGTGCCGATCTGTCTTGAGTACTGAATGAATTTTTCCCAACCAATTTTCTTCTTGGTTGGCTGTTATCACTAACTCTCTTAGACCCCATGGTGATTTATTTAAACAAATACGTAATAAAAAAAAAATGCGAGTGCCAAGCAAACGGTCAACTACAGAGCAACTTGTTTACTGAAAAAAGCATTCGAATACCAAATTGTTCGAGTATAGAGCTGTTAGAGTACCAAGGTTCCACTGTACATACTTGTTACTCCCTAAATCCCCATGTTTGCCACAGAATACGTGTATTACTGTGTTCAAAAATAGGTTTTAAACCTGTCATACAGCACTGTGGTGAGGTTTGATACAGTGGGGTAGGTTCAAGTGCATAAAATTAATGTCAAAGTAAGTGCAATAGGTTACTTTTGTTAAAAAAGTCAAGGAGCTGCACTGAAGATTGGACTTTCGGTGAGGTCAGAATGAGCATGTCAGGATTGTAAATGTCAAAAGTGAATTTTGCATGATCTCTGATCAGACTATCCATCAGTTCAGACTGGCAGTGCTTGCACTGAGGTGCTAATATTTTTTATGTATCCATGCTAGTTGTATGTATCAGATTTGTTGAAAGTGTCCCAAACACGACAGCAATGGTAAGACGGTCAAGAACTAAATTGTGGTTTGCTGGAAAAATATTGCTGTGCTCTAACTCCAGCCAACATTGTTGCCAGTGACATCAGGTTGACTCACAAAATCATAATGACATTGTTGAAAGAATATTTGAAAAATAGTCTGAGAAAGGACCCCCATTCTCTAGGATAGTGTAGAAAACAGATGAGGGTGTTTGTTGCTCTGAATGTCATCGTGTCCAGGATCCAGCAAAAAAAGGATTTCTTAGCGCTTGCCAGAAATGTGACATCGGGAAGAGTGAAAATATAGGGAAGGCAAAGAACTGGACAACAGAGATCACCCTCTGGTGTCACTGGAGGGCTAACCAGCTTGTCTCAAGTCAATTTCAATTTCACAACAGCACTACTACTGCTAAAGTCTGCTCTAAAATGGCTGTTGATAATCTCTTCCTTCTACCTAGATGAATTTCACAAGGAAATTTTTCTAATGAGGCCAAGTGGAGAGAAGGGAAAAGGTTTGGATTGGGAGGAGTTTAGACTCGATCTAAGGAAGGGAACAAGCGGTCCAGTTCCTCTAATGAAGAATCCTTTTGTCACACCAATGGACTCCCTTTCCCTTGAAAGGGTGATAAATACAGAACACAAGATGCTTCCAGAATACAACTGTAAGCAGTGTTGGTAGGAGGGTAGCAGTGATGGAGTGGGAGATGTGGCTGACCATAGGCCAAAGTGGGTCAAAGGGGAAAAATTCCACCATGAATTTGCACACAAATTGACCAAGTAGCTTCATGGCACATACCAGAGCATTTCTACATGCAATAATTTTTTAGTGAACTTTTTCAATAACATTAAGACAAATCACACAACCTGATTCCGCATTAATCAAGGGTGTACTGTAATCAGGTTTCTCTTCATAAACTTTTCCCTTAAATAAAGGTTAATCCTAAAATAGATTTACTGCTATAACTAGGACTTCCATCTTTTGCCTTTGTGTTCACACTGACAGCCTCATAAATGTTACCTACCCTTTGTCATGCAGCACTGAAGAACCCTGGCGGGGCTAGTGCATTCCGAACGTTGCAGAAAAATTTATACTCGGCACCAACACCCATTATGGAGCTGATCAATTTCCTCACCTCTATCTCTACTACCATATTGTCATACCCTAGACCTTGGGAACCATCCTCATTAGTTAAGTCATTTGGGGATGTGTGTGCTAGTGTTATTTACTTCAGGTATACTGTACTGGTATAACTGCACAGCACACATGTAATTTTTAAAGACAAAAACTTGTGCACACTCCATAAAAAATGTGTAACTTAACTTGGTGTGTCTATACTGTCTATTATCCAGACTACCCCCTTCCCTTCCATCTGTGTGTGGTGTAGAAGGTGAGGAAGCAAGTATACTTTACAAGTACAGTATACCTCTCCTTGGTATTAGCATTATATCTATGGGAATGTGCTAAATCTGAATGAGAGAATCAGGCTTGATTTAATAAAGGGAGGCAAAGTTCAATTCCTTGGATCGAGACAACCCTCACTGGTATAAACAAACTTCCCTTGAAAGGTCAGGAGGCACCTTGCTTGGTGGGGAATTGTTGCACCCAGAGCAGTCATTCAGCACCCTGGGGAATGAGAAGCAATCAGGTCCAATCTAAGGGGAGGACAAGTCCAATTTCTTTCGTCAAGGAACTTCCATGATATACTGCACCAAGCAATAGTTTAAATAGCCGAATCTATTTGCCCCCTCCCCCCAAGAGGTAAATAATAATGTTATTTATGTCAGTCCTAACATCAAATCCACCCCAACAAACTTGAAAAAATATTAATGGTGGCTAGATAACATATTCCCATGTCACCAGCAGTGCTCTATCACAGACAATATGTAGCCTTGAGGCAAGGAAAACTGTGTAAGCATTGGCATATTTTTTTTAAGATGGTGTTAATGGGCTGTTTAGTGGGTTATCATATGACAGGCCTGCATCAGGTAACTAGCAGCATCTTCTGAAATGGCAGAATCTAAGTACATCATAGCTTTCATACTTAACCTCACTAGCACACTGTCATCCATACAGCTGCCTCAACTCACCCCCCTGATTGCTGGCTGGCCCGAGTTTTCATACTTAACCTCACTAGCACACTGTCATCCATACAGCTGCCTCAACTCACCCCCCTGATTGCTGGCTGGCCCGAGTGTTGGGGAATTCTAATTCCGACCACCAAAACCGTCCTGCACATAACTAACGAAGGTGGTTCGATGATGTTCTGCAGTAGCTCCATCAACCTGCAGTAACTGCTCTGTAAAAAAAATTATCATTATTATCTTGGTTAGAGTATGTAGAAGAGAGGGTGATTATTTCCCAGTAAAAGTAGGCTTTAGACAAGGATGTGTGATGTCACCATGGTTGTTCAATATATTCATAAATGGGGTTATAAGAGAAGTGAATGCTCGGGTGTTGGCAGGTGTGGGGGTTCAAAAATAAAGAATATAACACAAAGTGGTAGGTAGTAGGTTGGTAGACAGCAACCGCCCAGGGAGGTACTACCGTCCTGCCAAGTGAGTGTAAAACGAAAGCCTGTAATTGTTTTACATGATGGTAGAATTGCTGGTGTCCTTTTTTCTGTCTCATGAACATGCAAAATTTCAGGTACGTCTTGCTACTTCTACTTACACTCAGGTCACACTACACATACATGTACAAGCGTATATATACATACCCCTCTGGGTTTTCTTCTATTTTCTTTCTAGTTCTTGTTCTTGTTTATTTCCTCTTATCTCCATGGGGAAGTGGAACAGAATTCTTCCTCCGTAGGCCATGCGTGTTGTAAGAGGCGACTAAAATGCCGGGAGCAAGGGGCTAGTAACCCCTTCTCCTGTATATATTACTAAATTTGAAAGGAGAAACTTTGGTTTTTTCTTTTGGGCCACCCCGCCTCGGTGGGATATGGCCGGTGTGTTGAATGAAAGAACACAAAGTGGGAGCTGTCACATTTGCTCTTTGCTGATGACACTGCTTTTGGGAGATTCTGAAGAGAAGTTGCAGAGGCTGGTGGATGAGTTTTGTAGGGTATGTAAAAGAAGAAAATTAAAAGTGAATACATGTATAGGAAAGAGTAAGGTGATGAGTATAACAAAAATTAGGTGATGAAAAATTGGATATCAGATTGGAGGGAGAAAGTATGTAAGAGGTGAATGTATTCAGATATTTAGGAGTGGACGTGCCAGCAGATGGGTCTATGAAAGATGAGTTGAATCATAGAACTGATGAGGGCAAAAAGGCAAGTGGTGCACTTAGGAGTCTGTAGAGACAAAGAACTTTGTCCATGGAAGCAAAGAGGGGAATGTATGAGAGTACAGTTATACAACACTCTTATATGGGTGTGAAACATGGGTGGTGAATGTTGCAACAAGGAAAAGGCTGGAGGCAGTGGAGATGTCATGTCTGAGAGCAATGTGTGGTGTGAATATAATTCCTAAAACTCGTAGTGTGGAAATTAGGAGGAAGTGCGGGATTACCAAAACTATTACGTATTATCCAGAGGGCTGAGGAGGGGTTGAGGTGGTTTGGGCATGTAGAGAGAATGGAACAAAACAGAATGACTTCAAGAGTGTATAAATCTGTAGTGGATGGAAGGCAGGGCAGGGGTCAGCCTAGGAAAGGTTGGAAGGAGGGGGTAAAGGAGGTTTTGTGTGCGAGGGGCTTGGACTTCCAGCAAGCTTGCGTGAGCATGTTAGATAGGAGTGAATGGAAACAAATGGTTTTTAGGACTTGACGTGCTGTTGGAGTGTGAGCAAGGCAACATTTATGAAGGGATTCAGGAAAACTGGCAGGCTGGACTTGAGTCCTGGAGATGAGAAGTACAGTGTCTGCACTCTGAAGGAGGGGTGTTAATGTTACAGTTTTATAGCTGGATTGTAAGCACACCTTTGGCAAGACAGTGATGGAGTGAATGATGATGAAAGTTTTTCTTTTTCGGGCCACCCTGCCTTGGTGGGAGACGGGCGATGTGTTAATTCTAAAAAAAAAAAAAAATATATCTTTGTAAGCTCAAAACCTGGGCCATATAATGGAAAAGCACTAAACCCACGCGAGTCACACTACGCCTGCATATCAGGAGGTAATCAGGTTCAATTCAAGGTGGAGGTGGTCCAATTCCTTGGATCTAGAGCCCTTCAAATCAATCAGCTCACTTGATGTGCTGGACAGACTCAGCTTATTTGGTTCTATTTCATCCAAAACTGCAAACTCGCCATCCTAAAATTATCTCCAGAGACCTGTTGGGAGGAAACCATTGAAGCTTTTGTAACTACTGAACCATACCTCAAAGCAGGTGCCTGCATGCTTATGAGGGGCTCTTCATCCAAAACAGTGGAAGTACCTTCCACTTGAATTGAGCCTGATCACAACCCTCCCCCCATTCCCCATGCGCTGTATGAACCCTACGGTTTTAGCGTTCACCTCTTTTATGTGTAATTAATATTGACAAAAAGATACACGAATGTCATACATTGCATTCATGATGATGAGATAAACCCATTAAGGGATTGGGAAAGATCAATCCAAGGAAGGAGAGGGCAGCCCTAGTGCCTTGTTATCCAAGGCAAATTTTATGTAATTGTGTGTTATCCAAACACACAATTACATAAAAAAAAATTTTTGTTATATTTTATTTAAAACACGACATAACAAGAATATGATACACTGTGACCAAGGCCGAAATACATATAAACCATAACACAAGGAAAATCCTGTGTCACAAACCTACTAGAGTTTTATGACAAGGTGACAGAAGTAAGACAAGAGAGAGAGGGGTGGATCGACTGCATTTTTTTGGACTGCAAGAAGGCCTTCGACACAGTTCCTCACAAGAGGTTACTGCAAAAGCTAGAGGATCAGGCACACATAACAGGAAAGGCACTGCAATGGATCAGAGAATACCTTACAGGGAGGCAACAACGAGTCATGGTACGTGACGAGGTGTCAGAGTGGGTGCCTGTGACAAGCGGGGTTCCACAGGGGTCAGTCCTAGGACCTGTGCTGTTCTTGGTATATGTGAACGACATAACGGAAGGGATAGACTCAGAAGTGTCCTTGTTTGCAGATGATGTGAAGTTAATGAGAAGAATCAAATCGGATGAGGATCAGGCAGGACTACAAAGAGACCTGGACAGGCTACAAGCCTGGTCCAGCAACTGGCTCCTTGAATTTAACCCTGCCAAATGCAAAGTCATGAAGACTGGGGAAGGGCAAAGAAGACCGCAGACACAATATAGTTTAGATGGCCAAAGACTGCAAACCTCACTCAAGGAAAAAGATCTGGGGGTGAGTATAACACTGAGCATATCTCCTGAGGCACACATCAATCAGATAACTGCTGCAGCATACGGGCGCCTGGCAAACCTACGGATAGCGTTCCGATACCTCAGTAAGGATTCGTTTAAGACTCTGTATACCATTTACGTCAGGCCCATACTGGAGTATGCAGCACCAGTTTGGAATCCACACCTAGTCAAGCACGTCAAGAAATTAGAGAAAGTGCAAAGGTTTGCAACAAGACTAGTCCCAGAGCTACGGGGATTGTCTTACGAAGAGAGGTTGAGGGAAATCCGCCTGACGACATTGGAGGACAGGAGGGTCAGGGGAGACATGATAACGACATATAAAATACTGCGCGGAATAGACAAGGTGGACAAAGACGGGATGTTCCAGAGAAGGGACACAGAAACAAGGGGTCACAATTGGAAGTTGAAGACTCATATGAATCAAAGGGATTTTAGGAAGTATTTCTTCAGTCATAGAGTTGTCAGGCCGTGGAATAGCCTAGAAAGTGACTTAGTGGAGGCGGGAACCATACATAGTTTTAAGGCGAGGTATGATAAAGCTCATGGGGCAGGGAGAGAGAGGACCTAGTAGCAACAAGCGAAGAGGCGGGGCCAGGAGCTAGGACTCGACCCCTGTAACCACAAATAGGTGAGTACAAATAGGCGAGTACAAAGGATTACACTCACAATAAGCATAACGCATATAAACAACTGAACATTAACTATAAAAGGGAAAATTACCTATACCATAAACAATACAATATAAATACACACTCCTACCTAAACACGCAATGCATAGCATATTATTAATGTTATTAGAACCCGCTCATACCTATTCATACATGGTTAGGTACACAAGAAAAGATGCAATGTGTGTGGTATAAACATTAACTCAACCAGCCACTACATCAGGTCATAAAGACAAGACACCATGCATAACACAAAGGTTACCTAACAAGCAACCCACCAACAAATACATGAGCAATTAGTACAATGGTTGCAGCATACAATAGTATTGGCACCATGCCTCCTACCTCCACTAACCCCCCCCCCCCATGTAAAAAACAAAATTATGAAACCTTGTGACCAAGGCCAATGCATGCAACATAAACCATACTCCATACTGGCATGCAATGTTCACTCATCACAATTCCACTATATGGTATATACACATGGAAAAAAAGTGCATTTGCGATAAACATCGCATTTGAACAACTGCATTAACCCTATGGGGTAGAACCAGCACCATAAACACAGACCATAAAAATGCGTACGCTTGTCTAAAAACATAATGCCCTGCATTATACCTCTATGTTATGAAGACGTCACACAGTATATGCTTACGCTACAACACACACAAAACCTCAGACCTCATACCCATACTCTCACAACCTACACACCATAAGTCATCATTTCTCTTGTTAACATATAAATGCAACTTCCCCTTATTGTCATAAAAAGCACACACAGGTTACACGAGTTGAATTCACGAGTATACAATGAAGAACAATCTCACCTAACACTTCTCCATAATTTAAAGAAGCACAATATATCCGTACCTGGAGAGAATTCCGGGGGTCAACACCCCCGCGGCCCGGTCTGTGACCAGGCCTCCTGGTGGATCAGAGCCTGATCACCCAGGCTGTTACTGCTGGCTGCACGCAAACCAACGTACGAGCCACAGCCCGGCTGGTCAGGTACCGACTTTAGGGGCTTGTCCAGTGCCAGCTTGAAGACTGCCAGGGGTCTATTGGTAATCCCCCTTATGTATGCTGGGAGGCAGTTGAACAGTCTCGGGCCCCTGACACTTATTGTATGGTGCTAGTGACACCCCTGCTTTTCATTGGGATGATGTTGCATCGTCTGCCAAGTCTTTTGCTTTTGTTGCGAGTGATTTTCGTGTGCAAGTTTGGTACTAGTCCCTCTAGGATTTTCCAGGTATATAATCATGTATCTCTCCCGCCTGCGTTCCAGGGAATACAGGTTTAGGAACTTCAAGCACTCCCATTAATTGAGGTGTTTTATCTCCGTTATGTGTGCCGTGAAGGTTCTCTGTACATTTTCTAGGTCAGCAATTTCACCTGCCTTGAAAGGTGTTGTTAGTGTGCAGCAATATTCCAGCCTAGATAGAACAAGTGACCTGAAGAGTGTCATCATGGGCTTGGCATCCCTAGTTTTGAAGGTTCTCATTATCCATCCTGTCATTTTTCTAGCAGCTGCGATTGATACAATGTTATGGTCCTTGAAGGTGAGATCCTCCGACATGATCGCTCCCAGGTCTTTGACGTTGGTGTTTCGCTCTATTTTGTGGCCAGAATTTGTTTTGTACTCTGATGAAGTTTTAATTTTCTCGTGTTTACCATATCTGAGTAATTGAAATTTCTCATCGTTGAACTTCATATTGTTTTCTGCAGCCCACTGAAAGATTTGGTTGATGTCCGCCTGGAGCCCTGCAGTGTCTGCAATGGAAGACACTGTCATGCAGATTCGGGTGTCATCTGCAAAGAAAGACACGGTGCTGTGGCTGACATCCTTGTCTATGTCAGATATGAGGATGAGAAACAAGATGGGAGCGAGTACTGTGCCTTGTGGAACAGAGCTTTTCACCGTAGCTGCCTCGGACTTTACTTTGTTGACTACTACTCTTTGTGTTCTGTTTGTGAGGAAATTATAGATCCATCTACCAACTTTTCCTGTTATTCCTTTAGCGCGCATTTTGTGCGCTATTACGCCATGGTCACACTTGTCGAAGGCTTTTGCAAAGTCTGTATATATTACATCTGCATTCTTTTTGTCTTCTAGTGCATCTAGGACCTTCTTGTAGTGATCCAATAGTTGAGACAGACAGAAGCAACCTGTTCTAAACCCATGTTGCCCTGGGTTGTGTAATTGATGGGTTTCTAGATGGGTGGTGATCTTGCTTCTTAGGACCCTTTCAAAGATTTTTATGATATGGGATGTTAGTGCTATCGGTCTGTAGTTCTTTGCTATTGCTTTACTGCCCCCTTTGTGGAGTGGGGCTATGTCTGTTGTTTTTAGTAACTGTGGGACGACCCTCGTGTCCATGCTCCCTCTCCATAGGATGGTAAAAGCCCGTGATAGGGGCTTCTTGCAATTCTTGATGAACACGGAGTTCCATGAGTCTGGCCCTGGGGCAGAGTGCATGGGCATGTCATTTATTGCCTGTTCGAAGTCTTTTGGCGTCAGGATAACACCAGATAGGCTTGTGTTAACCAAATTCTGTGGCTCTCTCATAAAAAATTCATTTTGATCTTCGACTCTCGGTCTTACGCTACAACACACATACAAAACCTCGTACGTCATACCCAATACTCTCTCAACCTACACACCATAAAACACCAATCCTCTTTGTTAACATGTAATAGGTGTTACATACATACTCTCACACACTAGCCCCCCCAGGGAGACCAGCCCGCTGCATCCCCTGACCCCCTCCCCCTCTTACATCCCCAAGAGGACCCCCACCGTTAAACCACGATAACTTACAGGGAAATCCCGCTCCCACCATATCCCGTAAAGAACCTGATTTTGACACAATGTAGGATAAAAGGTTGCCGCCAATACTCTTTTACGCACCCCCCCTCCACCTGACTCCTCATAGCCCACGACACAAACACAAAATCCACAATAAGGTAACCAAGTGCCCGCTGCACAGGGATACCCACCCCTCCCACATCCAAACTTAAAGCCCACAAAACCGAAATCCCCCCTCCCACCCATCGTACAACCCACCCCAACAACTCCCCTAAATCCCCCAATTGTTCACAGAAATAGACTGCATGAAAGGCTGTATCCTCACCCCCACAAACCCCACAGATGCCCTCCTCTTGAATCTTCCGTTCTCTAAGAACTGTACCTGATGGCAGGATACCATGCAGGAACCGGAACATCACCTCCCGCTCCCACGGCTACCCCAAATATCCTCCCATGCATACATTGGATACGCTCCTTCCACTGTCGCCACCTCCCTTTCCCCCACCACTTTCTCTAAAACCCTCACCCTCATGTGTTTCACATTCCTAACATACATAAGCACCTGCATCATGTCCTCACACACACACAAATCCTTCCCTCCCCACCATCTAACATCTTCATATAAAAGGTGAGCCCACCACCTATACACCCCCCTCTCGGAGGAACTCCCTCTTTACATATACACCCATGATCCTACTCTTTAAATTAATTAACTCCAGCCAGCCTCTGCACACTGGGAGAGTCACAACCCCCCTCCGCAACCAATGA